>NC_136597.1:14471476-14556476 GCF_910589615.1 Taurulus bubalis | reverse complement strand
TTATATACTGCATAAAACAATCTTTATAAATCTTCACGTGTCAGTTCACCCAGGTCGCACACACACACACAAAACAAAATGTTGAGATCTCATCCTGCCACCGTCCCATTCACCGATTTATCATTGCACTCCTAAAACATTGTCAGACTCATGATGCAGCAGAACCACAGAAATTGTCTTTTTTTATTGCACCCATTTTATTGCACCCTGTCAAAACCTGGCACCTACATTGCCCACAGTCCCACTCAACTGCCAAGACCTCAGTGTGAGATTTGGGTGCGTTATGTTAGAAGCAGCTAATGTAACCTCAAGCAGCAACAAGAGATGAGGAGTGAGCTACAGATATCTGTTCATCGCACCTTTTTTATAACTCCACACCCCCAGATTATTTTTTCAATTCCAAATTTATAGTCTTCAGCCGCAATTGTTTGACTCAAGTGACACCACTTGAGGAACTATATCAGATATCACACAGGTCCCTCTGGAGTCACCAAAGGCTTTATGCAATAGTTTTCATATATATACTTCTTAAGACCTAACAGACTGTAATGTGTGGTTCCCCTTTTAGTAATGGAGATGAATGCTGTATAATTTCATCTGTGGTACCCAACAACCTCCCAGTTACTTAGAATAATACACAAACTGCACTGTGAACAGTTTTAATGGTTGTGGAAAAATTACTTTGGTAGAAAGTAGTTAATAAATGACTCACCGTGGCTATCTCAGAAACTCTGCAAATAAAACGTAATGTATCTGCTTGACAGGTTACTACTAGGACAAATATAATGCTCAGTAACGTACGTGTTGTCTGGTCCACAGGCAGTTGGGCAGGAGCTGGGAGTGCAGAACTCAGACAATGCACTGGAGAAAAGGTTTATATGCTTGAAAAATGCCACAGCTGAAAGAGATTAATATGAAAATGATGTTTTGTACATATTCCGATGTTTGTTTTTTTGCAGTGTGTGCGGGAGGACAAGGAGCAGGAGAAAAGGGGAACCAACGATTCAAAATCTGCAGTGCTTAATGTGGCCTACTCACTGTTGCTGGCAAGCCACTCTGCCTTGTCGATGCCAGGCGGCAGTGCCGTGAGGGCAAACATGTCTGTGTGTGGGATCTGCTGGCACACAAACTGCTGCTGTAGATACGGACGCTCCTCCAGGTTATTGTTATTAATTCCCCTTGGGGGAAGATAGTACAGAGTTAATGAAGCAGAGACCGAAAGTAAACCAATCGATAGGTCAGTGGATTAATTACTCCTGCTGCAGTCAGTAGATAACACGTTTTACACTCCAATGCTCTCTCATCTGTCTTGCCCTCTGTGGCTGGCACACACATGCAAACACATACAAACTGCTGTAACTGCAGAGCTATAAGTCCAATAAACCAGCAGTTCATTTAATGAAGGCAGTCAATTTAGATCCAGAGTAATTACTGATAATGAAGCTTACTGCTGCAGTGGTGATTGCTGCAAAGCAAATGACTGAAAGGACCAACATTGTGCATGATAATGTGCAACACTGAGTGCTGAGGCCTGTTGTGTCTCTCACATCAGTTCATCTACCAACTGATAAGCTACAGGTTGTGTTTTATAATCAGTCACATGTGACTGGTAGCTTGGGAACTTGTGATAATTATAGAAGTGAGTGCAGGAAATTAATGATGTTGTTTGGGAATGCCAACATGTACTGGAAAGTCAAACTTGGCAGCATGATTTGACTTTATGCAAACAAGAAGGTGACCAGGTAGAGTACTGTGATGATGACGATAAGTGCTCTAGTTTTTTCTGTCCGATAACTAGAGTGTCTTTTTTAAGAGGGCTTTGGGTGTAAGCTAATATTTCAAAATGTAGTGGAATCAGGCAGCTGCCACACTCAGTTTTTAGATGTCTACAAACAGAACAGCTGAGAGTTTACTCAGTGTGACCTTGTCGACTGCGATAAGGGAAACATTGTGCTCTCTATGGGCTTTCCCTTGCCCTGGTGTAAATGTGTGTGTATATGGAGGAAGAATTAGTTTAATGGTCTAAACAGCAGGTCTTTGTCCAAACTAAAAGGTCAGAGGCGGTTGAGAGGGAGGAATAGTGACAGAGAGGAATGTAAACATTAGCTGTACAAAAGGTACAGTAGTGTAAATCCTAGCCTAACTTCTCTAATGTATACAGGAACTTCTTTGTTAACATCCTGTTTTGTTCCAGCTTCATGGTATTAACTCAATGACCACCTCTTGGCTCCCAGTTGTCAGCACACAAACACAATGAACCCGGAGCTACTTGTAATGTTTTGTTTGTGTGTAAACACACTCGTCTGTGACCCTTCTCTGCTGCTCCTGGCCATCTGTTTAACTTCACCTCTGCTTTAAGGGTGAAATAAACAGTCCTCTCGAGGGCAGCCAGCTGGACCTTACAGAGGCATCCTAGAGCAAATATTTGCAGAGCAAATTGTGCAAAAAACACAGTAAAACAGGGTGGCCTGGTACCTTAATCCTAACTGTTCTGGCCCGGGTTCGAAATACAACTCATGGCCCTTTGCTGCATGTCCTCCCCCCTCTCTCCCACGTTTGTATATCTATTACTGTCCTATCAAAAAATGTCATAAAAAGGCCATAAATCACCTTTAAAATAAACAATAGTCGTTCCTCATCTTGGGTCAAACTACTTCTCAACATGTGTTCCCGCTGTTAGAGGAATCCACCTTAACTGATGCCATCAGACAAATATGTAAAACAAACACACACACACACACACACACACACACACACACACACACACACACACACACACACACACACACACACACACACACACACACACACACACACACACACACAGAACTTTATCTGGAGAACATTCCTGAGTGAACCATGTGTGGCCAGCTTTCCAGGCATGTTGACTCCACACTATCCATTACTATAACAACATCTTGCTTTTCTTCATGTTAATGTCTGTTCAGTCAGAGTACTAGTAAAGTATATACAAGTGATTATAGGAAGATGGAACAAATGCAAAACTTATTTCCAGACAGGAAACTGAAACATGCAGTGCAACACTGATGAAGATGGTTAAGAAAAATAAATACAACTTACATTTTTTCACTGCTGATGTCAGAAGGCTGAAGAGCCTGACTGTCTACCTTCGTAGCCGAGGGGTAGCTATGGCAACCCCCCATGGCGTAAAGCTAAGAGCAGAGGTGTTGGTCGTGCCAGCCCCACTTTTCCATCCCAAACATACTAACACACACACTTCTACACGCTACAGACAGCATATGGGAACAACTACTCCAGCACCGACATCTCTAAACTCACAAATGATTCCATACAGCTGATAAACACAAAATGCAAAGTTTTCCAAAACACACACACAAAAAAAGGTCATCCAGGAGTTAAGGATCGTCTCCTGTGCCTCTCCTTTCGCTCCAGTATCAGTATAGTAGTAATATGTCTCCTTTGTCTGGAGTCCCACACCCCACAAGCTCCTCCTCTCGCAGCTCTGAGCAGACAGGCAGGTTTCTCCACAACCCATTAAAGTGCAAAACACAACTCCGCCTTCTTCCCGTTTCCACCCACTGCATACACACTCTTCTTCACATATGCAGCTCTACACAGAGAACAGGCAGGCAGGTGCAGAACTAAAGGTGTTTTTTGCACGGTGGAAGTGGACAGAGATGCACAAGGAGGAGTAAGGCAGCGAGAGGAGTAGAAAAAGAAGCTGGAGCAGCAGGTGTGTTCAGATGTTGAGCTCCACTTGTAAACTTTAGAGGAATGTCATGACATACACGATGTATCCGAGCCCAGTGACAACACACGCCCTCAGTGAAAAGGCAATGATATATATATATATATATATATATATATATATATAATATGTGAAGTGCTCCTCCCCCACTGTCACATTAACTCATTCCAGCTCAAAGCACAGCAACATCTGTGTGACAGGAAAGTTTATGTTTGCATTGTGGGGAGATGGTGGAGCATTAATTGTCAGTGTGAGGAGCAGTAGGTAACATAATCCATTAGCTCACCTGCCCCTAAGATAAACATCTTTGTGGCTCTATAGACCAAGTCCTGCTCGCTCTCCCTCTCTCAGTGTTTTTATCATAACAGGCTTTAAATTTAAGACAAACACAGGCTCATGCTTCTTCTTGCTCTGATATTTATTAGGTTCATATCTGAATGTACAAGCAAAATTGACAACAGGAAACAGACACGTTACTCCCTAAATGAAAAAAAAACAAATGAAAAAAAAAACAACCACCAGCATCAGTTCACTTTACAGAACAAAAAAGCCACTTTACAACACGGCTGCCTTTCACACACACACTCACACTCACCAACACAAATGTAATAAGCTATAATGCGAGGAAGATTTAAACCTTGAAATGGCCTCAGGACAGACAATGGGATGAAGTAATAATTCAACCCCTATTGTCTCTGAATAAGAATAAGAATAAAGTGTTGGGTGTATGCTGTACAATACAGCACATACCCAATGAGGTGAATGAGGCTAATGTGCAAACTTAATGGCACTTCAAGATGACTGTATTGTACCTCATGCCATTATGCATAACATCACACCACACCCGTAGCTACACTGCACACGCAGCCCACTCAAGGTGAAGGAGACACACAGACACACACCAGAACACAACGCAAGGGTCTTGCTTAGGTTTGGCGAAGGATGAAAATCCGAACCTGTGCCCGGCCTGACAAAATAAAAGCCCTGTTTTTCTCCACTAACCCTGACTTAAACCAATGCTTATTCTACACAGCTTCACTTCAAACACAGCAAAATGCTTGAACAGATACAAGCAAAATATCTGTGGTCTAAGATGAATCTTCCAAGTCTTTCTTTGTCATGTGGCATACTCCATCACATGACAAAAAAAATGAGGGATCAAACAAAGACTGGTTTAGATTAATCTACACCAGTGACACCATTGCAAGAAAGGAGGCTATTTCACACATATGAAAGCCAGTTGTAACACTGGTGGGAAGACACACTTTGGCAGAAAGCATTGAGAAAAGGTATTCTAAAGTATCTACTGTACATTATTCACTCGTTCAAGTTAAACAGTCCCATCTCTTTGAGTGGGGAATAAGGTGATGGCACCACCAAATACAAACCAAAAGTGCTTCTTGAAAAAGTGCTTTTTAAATAAATACAACAATCTATAGAAATCGTTCCATAGGCATATATGCAATTAAAGTCAACTCCTGCCCTGAGAAAGAGAGAGACAAGGAGAAAGATAAAGTAAAGCATAACTGTCTGGCACACGCAAAGCCGAAGAATAATTCTGGTTTATATCCACTTGGGTCTTGTTTTTGCCATGATTTCTATCGGTTATGATTAGATTGTACTCAACTATGTTAATACAATGAAGAAAGACGATCAGCAATCCAACTGGTTTTAAACCAGCGAACAGTTGAGTGGGATTATATAAACAACTTTACTTTGTGGGAAATATGAATGTGTGCTCACTTAAAGTGTTGATAGCATGGCTGCCTCGTACACTTACTTCCATTATAGAGTAATCTGCCGAGTGTTTCACTGGTTAAATTGATTCAATGATTGGTCAGGAAAAAGTGAAAAATATCCATCATAATTTCTTAAAGCCCAAAGAGACATCATCAAATTGTTTCTTCTGTCTGACCAACCGTCCAAAATCTAAAGCCATTCGGTTAACTAGAATATGAGGCAAAGAAAAGCTGCAAAATGGGAAACTGAAATTATGTCATGTTTGACATTTTGCCTGAAAAATTACTAATGACTAATTGATTAGCAAAATTGTTGCCCAATATTTTTCTGCTGATCAACTATTACATTGAACAACACACTTGCTTAGCTCGAGTTGATAATAATCCATCATTACAGAGGAAAAGTATGTGCACACAAATAATAATAATAATAATGATGATAATAACAATAACCATAATATAGGTTGAAGCAGTAGTTTGGGTATTATTTCAATGTCCACCAGCATTTCCTCTTCATAATAAGATTGGTTAACCTGGTATTTTGTTAAAACTGAATGATAAGACCCAAGCTCTAAACCAGTATTATGCTTTAAGAAAATAATGAGGAGGACAAACCACAGACTACCAACTCATATCCACGCACACTCTCAGGCGACCTCTATGTAGGAAGCAAGTAGCAGAGGAACAGGAACTGATGCTGGGGTATTAACTGAAACACATACATCATTATTGCCTCATTTCAACAGTACAACACACACATACAATACACACGTTGCAACCTGCAAACAACTGCCTTTCCATACATTGGATTTATTCCAAAAATAGATATAATGTTTATATATACTGTTTATATTTATATTACGTTTACATATTACCAAGAATAGCCACAACCTAATACATGTTCAAATTTCACAATATTACATTTAAACAGCTCAGAGGGTGATATGAATTGGTATGTGAACGTCACTGTTTATTTGCACGCGTGTAAGGATTTAATTGTGTATACATGTGTGTGCAGCACTGTATGTATGTGTGTGTGTTACACAGGTGTGCTTTCTTTGTAGCCGCATAACTCTCCTTTGACCTGAGAATGCACTCTGTACCTCAGACAGAGCTCAAACACACATACACACACATGCCTCCACACATGGATACAATAGCACACACACACTTTTCAACATGGAGGAAGAGACACATGATGCTCCCAAATCTGAGGCTCCAAATGAAAATGTAAAAAAGAGCGTTAATGTTCTGCATGATCAAAGCAAAGAAATCTTACTTCAGGAAATGATTTTAGTAGCATGTATAAAAAAGCCAAATTATCACTCGCACATTTGTACTAATAAAATTTCTTCCTGGCATGAAATGCTGAAGAGAAAATGGCAGCTAGTTTTGCAAGCATCCTCTGTAATCTTGGCAAATTATTTTAATTTAGTTTTCTTTACTAGAGTGTAAACCGTCAAATTCTCGAATAGATACAACTCTGGGCTGTGATTTAATGCCCAGAGAGCAGACTTGCTCAAACAATCAGAAATTTGATGCTGAATTTAATAACATTTTAGACTTAGTTATTTGTTTTCTTAAACACTCAGTGTGACCTCTGCTCATTAAAAACAGGTAAAAGTGTTGAAATTCTCTGGAAATCAAGGAAAAAAAGAGGTTACATAATTTGGCTTTGAGTGTCTAGTACAATGAAAGGTTCTGTAAGACATACATTCCTCTTTGAAGTGGTTCAGTTATAATTTAGTCATGAAGGTGCAGGAGAGATCAATGTACCTATGTTTACTATATGCGTTACCCAGCATTCATACTGTTTAGGGCTGTTTGACCTCAACACTGAGCAGCTACCATTCTTTGGACACAAAAAGGGAAAACGAGGGCTGCTAACATGAAGCAAAGCTGGCATTGCTGTGTGTTGAATGGACAGGTATGAAGCATGTGTGCATGTGTGCGTGCGTGTGTGTGTGTGTGTGCGCGCATGTTTGTGCGCATGTATGTGTGTGTGTGTGTGTGTGTGTGCGTGTGCGCATGTGTGTGTGCGCCTTTGCGTCATCATTAGGCCGGTCCATTAGCAGATGGCTGCATCTCTCTGCAAGTAAAAAACAAAACAAAAAACACAACATTATGAATATTATTTAAAAAAGACAGAAAGGTAAATTAAGAGAAGTTTGGTTTTATCGGCTAAGATTTTTAGAAAGATAAATACCGGTAGATATAGAGATATTATATATATATATATATATATATATATATATATATATATATATATATATATATATATATATATATATATATATATATATATATATATATATATATATACTTTATCTACCGCAATTCTGGCACCACACTTATACAATGCAGGTGAACATAATTTAGGTTACAGCTTTCAAAGTACAAACATGTTACAGTTAAACAAACCAGCAACAACTCTTTTAAAGGCAGGGAAACTAGGATTACTGCATCACATTTGTATGTCTCCATACAGGCAAGTTGTCGCTTACATCCACATCTGTTAATTTTGTCATCAGTTCATCCTCGAGTCAAAGTAGACATTTGTGGAAAATTTGCTCAAGGCATACTTGAGATATTGTATTCTCAAGAATAGAATGGAATGAAAACCCATAATGCCTCCCGTCACAGCTGTCTTTGGTGTGGAGGCATAAAACCATAGAAAGAACTGCTGTTCTTGCAGATGTTCTTTTTGTCTTTGGGGCCCAACTTCAACATTCTGTTGTTCTTCCTGCATCTAGTGACATGAATGACGTTGTTGGAGGCAAGAAAGGGATACAAAGTGATACTTCAACTTTGGTAGATATGGGGCGCTATGCCATTCAAAACAACAGCAAAAATGATAGGGAGAGGAATATTTCCAGCTGTATTTAGCCAGAGAGCGACCTATTGAGGCTGCAGCCAAAGCAGGGAGGAAATGGGCTCCAGGAGGTTCAATACAGCAGGGCAGCTACTCGGTGGGAAGCAGGCACGACAGAGAGAAACAGCAGGGAAACAAAGCATCTAGAGCCGGCATAATTTCACATCTTACTCTAGTTGTCTAAATAAATCCTTAATTCACAGAGTTACTGATTGTTGGATAAATGGAAAGTCTAACCATGATGTGTTTGGTGAGTTTCACTTTGTTTCTGTCTTGATGAATGAAGTTTATTTTACAATGAGTTAAAAAGGCAATTAAGCCTGTCTTAGTTTGATGGAAGAGAGAAACTTGAACTCAGAAGGTGTACAGTTGTATTTTTATGTTAAGGTACTACAATATTTTCTTCATTAGCATTTTGTTGGCATTTTGATGTAATGCATCTTGGTACATGTAGGCACAGCTGCACATCTCCACAGCAGGAGAAATAAGCTTTTTTGGTCACACATTGGGGAATTTATTTCTTCAGTGAACATTGACCCTCAGCACTGATTGGACATCCACGTAAAAAAAAGGTGCAGACTTTTCCCTTTACTGTTATATTTATTGTTATCCTTTTATAAAAAGTCACGTTAAGGGCTAGTGGAATAGAAATACTTGCAGGAATATGATACATTGTACATAGCGGAGAATACAAAGATGATTTAGTATGTGACACTTAGTGTTGTATTTATTGAAAAGCTTTGATTATTGTTTTAATTATGTTCAGTTTGCAGTAAGAAAATGAAGAATAAATTAATCCTTAAAGAAAGTGCAACACATGTATTATTACATTTTCATTAAAAAATACATGTTAACTCACATTTTGTAATAACCACTGCAATGGGTAATCATTTATTACAATGCAGTTGTTATTACATTATGAAGAGAAACTTGAAAAGTGAAATGTATTACATTTTGTCAAGTTATTACATAAAGTGGTGTTATTACAGTCATACACACAGTCACACACACACACTTACTGTGTGCCAGCAGCCGACTGGTTAGCTGGAGTGGCGGTAGTTGGGTTGGGACAGTCTCCATGTTTCTTTCCCTTTTTGCTTTCTTTCTCATCGCCTATCCCCTCGTCTTTGATGGGGAGTCCTTCTACTGGCACCTTCACTGCTTCGCTGCAATAACAACAAATGAAGCTATAACTAACTCGGGGCATAGCCAGGGACCTGAACTCATAACGTAAGGAACAAACTGCAGATGACTGCTATTGGCAAGATTTCCCCAGAGTTGCTGCCATCAGCTGTCCACACCGGCCATTACCATGCCCAGCGCGTACAGCAACGTGTGAATCCACTCGTCTGTAACTGCCAACATATAGCTGGATGTGGCGGATCAACATCAAAGGGAGTTGGGCACACAGTGGCTAAGGTTTGTGTGAAGGTAATTAACCTCAGATTCTATCTCAGATATTTAATTGTAGCATGCTTGTAGGTGCACTGTTTGTTAGTAACTTACTAATGTCTTGTTGATTGTTTTGTTAGAATGCTGATGTGCTTGATTGGTAGCAACTTGTATTCATAGCATGCTATCTGACATACTGTTAGTAGTGTGGGTGCTCTGAAAGAAAACAAATCATATAAACCTCCATTTATGTTATGACTGAGACCAGAATAATCTGCATCATAAAACCACAGCGTTATCAAACACTGATCTCATCTATTGGTTTAATTTCATAGGATAACAGGCCACCGTTTGATTTTTCTTAATGTTGAGTGGACTGTTGCGTGCTCGGGGTCATCATCAGGAACTGTTATGTTGAGAATATGGGATGAGCCTTGCATAGGGACAGAAGTCCTGTAGGTTCTCTACAAGCCACCAGTTGGGAGTTAGTATATTCTTGTGATGAATTAGGCTGGTCCTGAATTATGGTAAGTAATTGTTACATCACATCCTGTTAAATGCAACAAGCAAAAAAAAAACGTGGCACATATGTGCTTGTGATGGTCTTTTAAATCCGTCATACAACTTCAGGAAAACTCCAGAGCAAATGACCTCAAGCACAACATACCGTCTGACTGCTGGTCTGAATACTCTGGAGTCAAGGGGAGATCAGAAAGGAGGGAACAGACAAGGGGAGGGCAAAATCAGAAGAAAAACAGAGAAGGAGGAAGTACAATTGTGCGGAAAAAGAATTCGGGATGAGGGGGGAGGCTCTATAAAACACTTGAAAGTACACTCGCAGAAGGAGGATACGCTGCACCAATCAAGATAGAGCAGCTGCACGTCACTTGTGTGCAAAGTGTGTCTACCTGCTGAAGACTGCCCGTTCATTTTTGGCGTCCACGGTGAGCCGAATTGTCTCCTTTCCAGCCCCAGTGGTGATGGTTTCTGTGGTGATCGTCTCACTGGTTGAAGACCTCGTCTTTCCCTCTTCCTCATCACTGCCTGAGCTGCTGGAGGAAGAGCTGTCCGACGCTACCAGTGGAGCTTTTCTCGCCACACACACACTCCACACACACGCTGCAGAGAGTGAAGAAGAAGAAATGATCAGAATTTACAATAAATTTACATCTATTGTAAATTCTGATCATTTCTTTGTAAATTCTGATCATGACCAGAGTTGACCTCTCCAGGGAAATGAGTGTACACTCATTTCCCTGGAGAGATCAACTCAGAGATAAGAAGTTGAGAGGCAGTAGTAATGAGCTGCCACATACAGTACATATAGGTTTGAGTCATATAACTATAAGGCCCTGTTCAGACCTGGCATTAACATGCATCTTGGGTGATCGAACACAAGTGGACAGCATAAGTACACTGAAAAAAAGACTTTTTGGCCATGTAATTATTACCTTGATTATATGTGTAAATTATATAATAAATTATTATTTCAGTCCTTTTACTTTAAAAGGTCACCTTTTATTTAATGTGTTACTTTGTGTTTGTTAGTAATTATGAATCCTTATTTTGGATAAGTAAATGTGATATTCACACCAAGTAATATTAACTAAACTACTGGAATGACTGTACAACCTGACACAAGTAAAATTTACTTGGGGGATACAAGTAAACCTGGCAACTAGGGCTGGGCGGTGGCCAAACATTCATATCACGGTATTTTGTAAGATTCTGGCGGTTTCACGGTATATCACAGTATTTTTTTCGAATAAAAACATTAATTCATTGATACCGAAAAGGACCGCAAAGCTGATGCAAGTGGTGAACAGCTGTTTTTACGTTGGTACATTTGGTGTTAGGAAGCTAAACCTGGAGGGACTTAGGACCCAGGGAAACTCCGCCGCAGGAAGAGACAGACCGGAAGAGTCTGTCTCTTCCTGCGATGTGAAAGTGGGCGAGTTGTACCCAGTATGCAATTCAGCAGTGTAATTTTATAAATGTACAATTATTAGTGTTACAAATTGTGTATGTGTCACAAACTGTTGTGTCGTGATGTTTTACCCTGTTAGTTGAACGTTAGTTGTGGGTTATTAATTGTTGTTATAAAGTTAGAAACCATGACTCAGTTTCCATACAAGTACTACAACTAGCTCTGACAGCAGCAACTAGCTCCCTCAGCGGTGAGCTGTGAAAAATACATTTTACTGCCTGCTGAAGAGCAACAACTGTTGTTACCATGTACTAGACTCAATAAAAAAAATAAAAAAAAAGGTTGTTACGGCTATATGACGGTATATGAAATCTTTATGTATAAAGATTACTATCAAATGCTGAGTAAAGATTTTACTATCAAAGACTGAGTAAATGTTATGTCTCAGGAAGTAATTTTCAAGTAAAATTTACTTGACCATTTCGGATGAAAAAAAAATATTATTAGTAAGTAAACTTAACTTAAAAATTGTCTGAGTAAAAATTACTTAGAATTTCTGTGTGGAAATTGTTACCAAGCTTTTTTTAAGTAAATGAAACTCCACATTTTTTTCAGTGTACAGGTGTGAATGCACCCAAGACACCTTGAAGACACATCGATATCCGATCGCTCAGATCATATTCAGAGGTGTTCTCGGCCACATATGGGCACATTCTTATAGCAGTAGGTATGCAAATATGTCCTGGTCCACCCTGAAGGAACGCCCTACTTGACTGACGTGTGTGTGTGTATGTGTATGTGTATGTGTATGTGTGTGTGTGTGTTCAAAGGTGTTGTGCTGCTGGAGCGCACTGGAATGACGCTCTGCCACTTTTCTTCTCCAAGTGAGGAAATGGAATTGTTCACAGTTCACATGATCTGGTTGACGTTCATTTACATTTTTTTAAGCACTTATCCCTAAAGCACATGTCATGAAAGATAAAGAGAATGGTACGTGATAAAGGTCAGGGTAGTGAGATCCAATCACAAGAAGCATTTTAATGCAAGGTCTGAACTGACATATATAGAGCTGTCCACTTGAGGGCGATGTGGCTCAGCAGGTAGAACAGGTTGTCCACAAGATTGGTTCGATGTCCAAGTATGCTTGAGAGAGTCAATGAAGACCAAGCCTTGTCTTGTGTTCCTAAATGCTTAGGATGTTATAATAAAGTTTAAGTTTTAAAATGTTATGTTTTTTGTGATTGGATCAGCCAAGACGCATGTTAAAGCCAAGTCTGAACAAGGCTTATGAGCCTTTTCGTCACTTTATCTCAGCAATATGCCAATTAAAAGTACTTGACTGTATTAATTCTATTAATGGAAAAAATAGCTAATTATAGATAGATAGTTACTGTATTAATCCCGCAAGGAGAAATTGTGTTGCTACAGCAGCATTTATACATACAAGTAAGACAGTGGAACTGGATGAGTCTGTTGGATAAAGTGCTGTGCTGTCCCTGCAGTAAGTGGTGCAGAGGGTTATCCAATATGGATAATATGGTATACAATTTGTAATTGTCCAAAACTATTTTTTTTTTATAAATAAGCAAGTCACTGAAGTCACTTTCCATGCTGCGGCAACTTACGGTTCTGATTCGTTTTTGCGTTTCCTGATCCGCTGACCTCCGAGTCCACAGGAGAGCTGCATCTTGGGCCTGTTTCAGAGCTGTGGATATGTAGAATACGGATAAGAAAACCTGCATAAAATGCAGTTCAGACAATATTGTCCCCATTATAGTGTGTATCTATGGTATCTGTGCAACTATTTTGTCATTTAACCATTACCACAATTTCTTTATTTTGCCTCAATGTGTCATTTTGTAAAAAATTGAAATGGTGATGCAAACTTATTAATAGTATTTCATCACAATAGTTTTTATCAAAACAAAGCTTTGAAATAAGCTCCTCATATTCAGACCACACTCAGACTCACCAACAGAAAGGCTGGAAGTCAGTGAACTTGGCCCATCCTTTCTCCTCTGCCTCTGTGGCAGCTGGTTTGGAGTCTGGAGTGTCCCAGGCAGAAAAGCCCACTCCTGCTGCAGGAGCCTTCGAGTTCACCTCCCCGAAGTCTGCTACCCAGCCAGTGCCTGAATGCCATGAGACACATGCTCAAACCCTGCTTTAGCTTTTACATATGGACAAAACCATTTTGCATCACTACAGAACATAATATGTCTCACTCTTTGTTCCATCGGTCTGGCCCTGGCTTGAGAAAGGGTCCAGGTCATCTTTGGGATTCTCTCCCTCCTCTGAGTCAGAGTCTGCTGCTCTGTCAGAGTCCTCAGTGCCAGAAGCTGCTGTCCTATCACCATCTTTACTGGCTGCTGGGCTCTGGGATGATCGTGACCCACCAAACCTTGAATCACACAAAACATTTTTGTATGTTTGACTGAGCAAGGACAATTAATTCACATACATAATTTCAAGCATAATGCTGAAATTCAGCGCATTGATAATCAGTATTCATTGCTGTGTGTCTACCTGTTACGGGACTTGGTTTGTGTTGCAAATTTGATCTCTTTCTCCTCCCAAATGTCCTCTTCATCATCGTCAAAGGGCTGAATCCTCTCCTTGGAACACGTCTCAAACACAGCTGTATTAGCCTGCAAAGAACAGGCAGACACAGCACATGTTTTTAGTGTAATCAGTGGACATCAAGATTCATAATGCATCATAAAAAATGCGAAGGTAAGGCTAAACCTTAAACCTAAATTGTGGGGCTGCGTGTATGTAAGTTGTTGTGATTCTTTTTTGGCTCCTAGTGTCCATACAATTCATTAATGCATCTTGAAGAATTAACAAAGACATTTACAGCCCAAAAGCATTACAGAAATACTACTTTATAAAACAAATGTGTGAATACATTTGTGTGAATTACATAAAAGAACTCACATTGTCCTGTCCTGCATCAATGTTGATATTGATCTCTGCAATACGGTCAAACGTTGCTCTGCCGAAACAGTAGAAATCGCTCAATTGACACACAAAAACAGTAGCTCACTGTCATAAAGAGAAGAATGTAATTTAATTTACCCAATGCTGTCGTCATGATCAGTAAACTCCTCGTCATTGAAGCCAAACTGATCCACAAAGTTAGCCGTCATCTGCTGGATCTGGTAGTCTGAAAAGGCCTAAAACACACATTACAATTTGAATTAGAATAACATTTTTAATAACAGACGCCCTCAATATGTTTTGTGTATGTGCTTATGTTTGTCTACCTGCTGTAGTGTCAGTTCTTTAGGGAAGGGGCTCTCCATATCATCCTCTGAGGAAGGACGTGGATTTCCAGAGCCAATCTGGATATAGAAAAAACACATTTGAAGTTTGAGTGTGTGCAGAATTACAGACAGCTATTATGTACTGTAGATGAGCATGTGTGTGTCTTTACCAGGTCTATGGTGTTCTTTCTATTAGTTTCCGACAGGGTCTGGTCCACAAAGGTTTCCCAGCGCCCTCTGTAGTCCTTTGGCAAATCTACATCCAAAAACACAAGAACAGCAGCATTAAGAAAGTATTATTCCAGTCGACTGGCAATTGTCTAAATTCCTTCTTTCTTTCACATAGGAAAGTGTCTACACTCACCTGTAATTAGACTACTAATCTGTGTGTGAACTGGGCCCTTCTCCAGGTTGTGGACTACTGTGTTGGCAATTCTGGTCAGATGTCCCATGTACCCTCTTCTCATACCACCTCCTAACCTGAACACACCCACACCCGATTATAGGCAGCTGCTGCCTGTTAGCAAGAACAACATTATGCCATTCAGATCCTTACTGAATTTTATCATTCTCTTCCCAAGCCTCCAGAATCCTCTGGACAAGATGGCAGTGCTGAAACAACTTTTAAAGAGACAAAAATAGAGAGTTAATCAATTGTTTTAAATCTACGTTCCAGCAGATAAAATGTAATTTAAGCCTCTAGCTTCAAACACAAGTAGAGACACCTACATGAGTCACCATTAGATTATGTGCAGAGTTTTCAGGGGTGGCTGAAGGTTCAGAAGGGATATCAATCAAAGCCTGCTCCTGTGAGCCATCCTGATGAGGACTGGATTTTTCCTGGGATCCTAAACCAGGCTGAAGTCTCATTTCATGGGCACAGGGCCGGAGGATGGCAGCAACACAAAGCTCCACTTGCAGGTGCAGGAAGTTGTTCCATGTATACTTGAAGAACAAGTCCTGAAAAAAAGGATTTTTTTTTTTTTTACATTTTAACATGCATTACTTTCTCATCATTGGGTTAAAAATGCAGCATGTTTGCTCATCTCACCAGAAGCAGGTCCATTGTATTGAGTCGGCAGAGTTCCTGTGCTACTACTGCGTGGCTAGCAGAGCTGGTATACAGCAGAGAGGCCATCAGTCTGGCTACGTGCAGACGTGTGTTCCCTAATGGTTCCTCGAGCACACCCAGAGAAGTCAGCATGGGATTCCGCTAAAAGCACACAGATGGAGGGCATAGCGGAATAGGGGGGGGAACAAAAGTTTAAAGGTTTAGCAGAGTTGTGTTATACAGGTGCAACTACTGTTGCTAAATGTAATCTAAATGGCAGAGCATCAAACATAACGTTTTAAGAAAGGGGCAAGTGAAAGAGCTTGATTCATTTCCATAGTGCCTGCGACTGAATTCTACTGCTGTGCAAGGGATCTCGGATTTTTCTATTGATAGCCATAATTATATTTACATTTCATTTAGCTGACGCTTTTATCCAAAGCGACTTTCAATAAGTGCATTCAACCATGAGTACAAATTCAGATCAACAAGAATCAAGAAAGTACAATTTCTTCAATGAAGTCAAACTACAAAGTGCTATCAGTAAGTGCCATTTAAGTGCTAGTAAAGTGCTACTACGGTGCTACCTTCCTTATTCAAGGTGTAGTCGAAAAAGACGTGTTTATTATGAGTAGCATGTGTTCTCATACTACAAAAGCAAAAAATGAAGGACCGATCAATGATTATATCTTTGTTTACGTACCTTGGGTGGCTCCAGAAGTAGCTGGTGGAAATGTATCAGGTGTGGTTGGATGGCCAACAAAATGCTGCTGTTAACGGTGTAACTTCTCTCAAATCCCTGGGCATCCATTACACCATCCACCCTGATAAATAAACAGACCAAATGTATGAAAACAGGTAACAGATGGATAGAACATGAAATAAATGGTAAAGAGAGGTCACTAACTTCCCCTAGTGAGTGGCCAAATGAAAAATGACATTAGGGATCCTTACATTGTATAGATTGTAAATACCAGATAGTAATGTATTATTCATAAACAGTTAAAAATTGCTTAAAACTCTCACACAGGCCTCCTGATTTCCAGCAATGTGAGAATAACTTGAATTCCATTGATGATACAGCTCTCTGTACTTTCGGCTGAGAACATATTCTGCAGCAACTGCTCCACGCACTCCTGCCTGTGGAAACAGAATGGAGTATGTCATCACCTCCACCTCCTGTAAAAAGAGTGCAAACGTGTGTGTGTGTGTGTGTGTGTGTGTGTGTGTGCGTGCGTGCGTAAATCTGTCTGACGTACGACTCCAGCACAGTCAGCAAAGGGTCAGGCTGTGAAATCTCCTGGAGCTGATTGGCCTGGTCTCTGCTCAGACGAATGATGTCGCACAGAGTTTGAGATGCATTGGACTGCCTCTGGGAGAAAAAAAAAAACACAAATACACACATGAACATTATGTCCTGTAAATTGTCTATTCAAGAGTCTGTGTGCTAGTAATAGTATGTTTTAGCAAAGATATTAGTTCATTATTAATATACAAATATTGAAAAGCCCTTCTACCTCTTCGTCTCTCTCAGGGTGAATGAGCTCTATAAGTCTCTGGGCCAGCTTCTCTTCATTCAGCCACTGTTGGTAAAATATCACATTGTAAATGCAAACAATATCAGTGTGTCGTGTGTAAAAGTATGGTATGAATGTGGGTTTGTCTCATACAATAAGTGTCTCGAGCCTGAGAGGAGGTGGCTCAACGCAGCTGATAAGCCTTAGGAGCACATCCATCATGGCTGATGTGTCAATATGCTTCAATACCAAGGAAAGGAATCCCTCCTTCCGTCGCAGGAAACTAATCACCTAAAGGGAGGAAATATCATGATACAAAAATTATACTAAACTGAAAATTGGTGTTCAGTTTAAATTAAGAAAGAGGACACATGCAACCTTGTGCTTATTTCTAAAATAGAAAAACAAATATATCTTGAGTAAGTGGGATATTGTTTCTGCAAAATAACAACAACATGCTGTACAGTATTTTTAAATGCAAATTTTCAGGGATTTGAGCAGCAAAGAATATAACATATTGGGGCGGCATATGTACAGAGGTAGATATTTCAAAACATCGTACAAATGCTCTTTTAATTCTGCCCTGTTAGTTTCTGTGCACGGCACAGACGTTTTAGCTTCAGGGTTGAGCCTTTTGCACACATAATCACAAACTATAGATAATGCAAACATTACATATCCATACAACTCCTATCCATTTGCAAGAATACATATGTACACATGTGTGCAGTGTGGACTTTTAGGTCCAATACCTTTGCATATGAAAATATCCCTAGTAGTAGCGGGAAGTGAGAAAATATGGGTTAATTTTTTTATTTGATGAACTGAGTATAAATGTTAATGATATCCACCGAACATTTGTTCAATCCAGCGATTTGTTTTTGAGTTAAGTATCATGGACAAAGTGATGGTCCATGTCAACAGAATAATTTTATACCATTAATTTCAAACCATCCCTCTGGAACATAAATAACCAAGTCAGTTCCAACCAGCTTGTCAGATGGACAGGCCAACTGACCTTGACACCCCAAGTGTCTCCCACTAACAAGGTAATATCTGAACTTTGTGCACTGCGTTATGTGTTGGAACATCTGCCTATTTTCATTTCAAAATAAATACAACTTTACAACTATCATGGTTGAGAGTAATTCTCAATGTGAGGAGTTTTTATTATCATTAGACTTTGTGAATTATATCACGACAACACAAAACAACATAGATGTCATCTTCTCTGAGTATGCCCATTGATTTAGCTGTATAAGTGTGTTTGTGTGTGTTACCTGCTCAGTCTTCCGTGTGATGAGGTTCCCAATTGTCTTGCTAAAGAAAGATGCCAGGAGGGGGTTAAGTGGAGACGGCTGCTCCAGGAAGGCATACAGAGTTTCCAGCAGAGGCTCCTCATTACCCAGCTTATCATTGATCACTCCCACATCACATGTCAAAAGCTCACATGCTATATTTGGATATCTGTAATAATAAAGAGAACACACCTTGCAGTAAAATCAAGCAGAAACTAAAACTATTTATATTGTCTACCCTAGTAGTGCTAAAATAACTGAAGAAAAAAAACAGGAACAGGGTTGTCCTGATTTCACAGATTGTTCTCCAGGCAATTAAGTAGTTTTACATATACAATGCATAATCAATAGTTTGGTTAAATAACTGGATTAAGAACCATTTATTTTCACAAAGCTAAGCCCAATTAAACTTTCATCTTTACTTTAAAAAAAATGGCAGGTAAGATATGATGTATCGCAGAACCAGCAGCATACATCTTTTCCTGGATACAGTACGCTACATCAGCATATTCTGCACAACCACCTACTTGAAGCGCTTTGTCTCCTCTACACCAGTAGGGGGCTCTGTAGTAATCATATGGACCAGGTCCTGCATGCACTGGTCCTGGCACACAAACAGGAGGAGTCTACAAATCCATAATGATCAGAAAAGAAGCACCAGTTAGCATCCAACGGATTTATTGGACAATGAAATGCAATAGTATCATAATATGCAGCATATAAAAACACACCAATGGACAATTTACAGACCTCCTGTTCTGGGCCTTGCATTCCTGCAACACATCTTCCTCGTTCATGAGCTCAATGAGCGTGACATCCTCCTTGTTCAGTAAAGCCTCCAGGTGAGAAGATGTGTGCAAGTCAAATTTCCAAAACATGGCTGACGTCACCGGCACATACACTTAGCTGTTGGCCAAAAGAGGATGAGACATGGTGATCATGCACCAAACATACACAAATCAATGACACTATTTTGAATTGTGTGCTGAACAATACATTTTGTGATAGAATATAATGCATGCACTTACATATGGACAAGGAGCAGTATCCTCAGTCAGATCTTGCTAAACAGCAATTTGCCTCGTTGACATTGCATAGCCTGGACATCCATCAGCATCAGCAAAATCACACAATGAAGACGCAAACACACCCACTTCAGTCAGACACACAAACTGATTGGCATTAACCTGGTAATAAGAAAATAAGAAACAAATGTTACAGAATCATTTCCGGGAGGAGTTACCTTACCTTCCTTACAGTCGGAAGAAGAATTTAAGTCAGCGTAAGTGCCGTGAGGCTCGCAGGCTTGCACTCCTCTCTGGAGGGAGCAGGAAGCAATGCATCTGTAATTGAGTTAGTGCTGCACAACTGAGAATTGACATTACCCAGCTTGCTTTGAGAATGTCCTCACACATATAGTCACATGAGTCAATAATAACTAGAGTAAGACTAATGCTGGCCAAAACAGATCCCTTGCAGGAAGACATTTCACTTTAGTGTGTGATAGAAATGTTGGGTGAGGATTATTGAGTCTTGCATTAGCTGACATCTCTGTTACTACAAAGTGCACATTTGAGATAAGATGTGGTGATAGTGACAGTTGAACTCTGTTTGAGGCCGACAGTTGATGTCACTGGCCAATGCCTTTAAAGGGGATCTTCAACTTACAGCCCCCTGATTCAAAGCAGACCATGTATACCGTAAATAATCAATCTGAATAGCCTGATTCAAGCCATCATCCATTGGACAAAACAGTCGATTATCGTTATAAACACGCGTGACGCACAATTGTGGCTAAGGAAAATGGATACGTTCGGATTACGCAAAGTCAGCATTCACACAGTAAATGTGTAATATATTTACATTGTGAAATGAGGTTTTAATACAACTTGCTAATTTCCACGCACCGTTAAAATTGACTGCATTACAATAACAATCTACTGAGTTCGCTGCCTAATGTGGGAATTCATTCGAAAAACATGTCGGCTATAAACAACAACAATAAACGAGGCTTAACAAGCAGGTGTTTTTGCTAAGAGTAAGAACTTCAGAAATCCGTCTTTACCACGAAGCTAAACCTGAAACGGATTTTGAATGTCATCACCACGATCAGCTGTAGGACGGGCCTCTGCTCCCGTCCTGAGATCAGCTGGTAACAGCTAACTGGCTATCAGCGGACAGTGTGGCACGTTGTGTATATGATGGTTCATTTAGCGTCACTAATCTTATCCCGACATCTATTTTAACGCCATGCCGAGTTATGTCATCCCCTGTTCCCAATCTCTATCAGTGTGTTCACAGTGTTTAACGACGGTGCCGTTCACTTACCTTGCAAACCAGGTCGTAAACCAGCCCGCTAGCAATGTCTTAATCTTGTTGCTAACGTTACCAAACTATGTTAATACGGCAACGTTACCGGTGGCAAACGGTAGCTCGGATGCTAACGTCTCTCAGTGACTGACGGCGTCACCTGGCGTCGCCATCCTTCTTCCCAGCACTCGCACAGGGTTTCCGTTATAGGTTCCCGTTAGATGTTTTATTACCACGTATCCATCATTATATCAGTCGTCCTCTAAAAGTTGAACGGCAAAAATCGGCGAGTTTGGTTTTCAGGTCACCCAGAGGCCCAGAGATTATGTTATCGTGAAGATGCTCTCCTTTCCCACGGTTGCAATGTCATTTATGCGGCCGCTGTACGGAGCGTGGCCCGCCGAGCGTCTGTGTTGACCTGTGGTATCGACACTGTCCAAATGACATATCAGCTGACAGGCAACACAAAAATAAATCTGTCAGAATTGGAAATCAAAATGGCGGATGAAAAGTTCAGCTGTCTATCAAGTGTGTAAACAGAAGACCTACTCGGTATTTATTTGCGGTCATCCTGAAACAAATTGCTCTCAGGAGCTGGGTGATACAGCAAATATGCAGCAAAAATATTCCCATTCAAAACTCTCAAATCAATAAGAAGGTGCAATGAGATCAAAATAATAAATTAATTTCACTATTACAATATTATTATTGCATTGGTCTCTGGCCATGCCATGGACACCTGTGTTTAGGGACTGTCTCTCACTTTCTGACCTCAGCTTTTTGCTGGAAAGCCTAGGGAGCGTATGTTGAATATTTACTTGCAACATGAAACCAACTTGGCAGATAATAAACATCTGCCACTCAAGTAAGCTTTAAATGAACGCCAAAAAATAATAACTTTAAAAAAAAAATGCTGTAACTTGTTCATCACCTGGTGCACATAAGATCCCCTGTGTAGTGGCTCTGATCCCCCATACTGACGCTGACCAGGACTTTGCCCTGTCCAATTACAGGTCTGCACGTCTATTATTTTTTACCATATGTGCATCTGCAGCTTCACTGTGGAAGCTCTACAGAATATTAGATGTAGTGCTAATAATCCCTTTCAGGCAAAAAAAAAAAACTAATCAGTTTTAAATTACATATATATATATATATATATATATATATATATATATATATATATATATATATATATATATATATATATATATATATGTCTCCATATTGGTAAATGGTGGAAGTATTCAGATAAATAGCCAATCCCACAATGTTGAAATATTGAAGAACAAGTGGAATAACAAAATGATTGACAACATAATGCACTTAACGTATCAAAGGTAAAAACACCCTCTAGACATTTAAGCAGTACTTTTGTATTGTTGTTGGTTGAAGTGTATATAATTCTAACAGCTTTTAATACTTTGAGGTAGTTTAATCTAAAATAATGCATCATATTTTCTACACTGATCTTATGTGTAAAATCTAATATGAAAAGTAACTACTTAGCTTTGGAATAGATGCTGTGGAGTAAAAAGTGCAATATTTTCTCGGGAATATGGTGGAGTAGAGGTATAAAGTCTCATTAAATACTCAATTAAAGTACAAGTACTTTAAATAGAATTTGAGTCAATGAATTTGATTACTTTTCACCCACTGCGTTAGGATGATGTATTTCCTTTTCCCTTCAATTTTGGCAGAAAAGTGTTCATCCTTAGACAAAGGTGCTATTTAACAATCTGTTGCAGTATAACCTTCAGGCGTTTTTTATAAAACAGCTAATGACTCCTATTCCCCTCAGGGAAAGGTTGCTATATACATAGACAATGCATAAGCTATATAGTTAACTAGTAGTTAGAAATTGCAGAGCTTAAAATTGTAAATTCACAAGAAAACAGGAGCTTCATGGTCTTGAACTGTGAACAGCTGCTGCTGTGACCTCATGTCACAACTATACTTGATATATTTGTAACAATGCATAGTGCGCTTTTTACACTCAGGGAAACTGATTGTGCAATACTGTTGTCATATTTGTGTGCCTTATTTTATATATTTTCTTATACTATTAGCATTTATAGCAATGTTTGTTTGTATTCTTAATTCTAATTCTTTGTTACCTTACATTTATTGTAATTGAAGACCTAGCAAAATAAGCTTTTCATTGTACGGAGTAACTGTCTGTTATCTGTGTGCATATGCCAATTCAAATATATTGAATCTTGATCACAGAAGGGGTTGTGATGTACCTTAAGACACTGACTGACACCAGATATAACCTAAAGTTGGTCACAATTTTCTGATGGAAAATATCCAGTGATGCTTAAAATGTCCTAAAACATAGACCTTCAGGGACTTTCGGATTTATCCACTTCAGCTAAATGCTGCAGATTTGGGGATATATTGAAAAAGCCCAATTACATAGGAAATCTTTAAAAGTCTGACATTGTAGCGCAACCTTCCTACCCACCCACTTACCCCACACTATCTAGATGCAAATGTAAGTTCGGTTGGTCAGTGGACACATTTGAACACATGTTAGGTGTTTATCTGCATTACTTCTATTCAATCAGACTAAAAGTACATTTTTTAAAGCCATTTCCACATCATGTAGACACTCGCTTCCGGGCATAACGCGTTAATATCAGTCATAATATAACGCGCCGAATTGTTATTAACCGTACCACTTGGTTCACTACATAAGAAGATAATACCACTGCACACGCAATTACACAAGCCCCGATACTGTTTCTGTAATAATCTGGATGCCGTTTGGTGACATCTGTTTCCGAGTGGGTGTTTGTCGTAGTATCTGGCAACCCCGGACAGCCCAGCCGGTGATTCCTGCGTCGGTTCCTCTCTCAGCTGAAGCTCCGCAGAAGGTCTTTCTGGGTAGCCGGTTAGCATCATGTCGAACGTTGTGGATACGAAGCTATACGACATCCTCGGAGTTTCACCGTCTGCCTCTGAAACTGAGTTGAAGAAGGTACACGAGTTACTCTGTCAAACGAACTGTGTTTAGTAAGAACGGAACGAAACAAGAGAGAGAGGTCATCAGTGAATGGTGGCCTAGAAACGAGCAACGTGAGCTAACTAGCTAAGGATTCTCGGCAGCGGCTTGAGAGTTAGGTTAGCAAGTGAGCTAAGCGAGCTAAATAACTGTTCGACACTCCGCGGCATTTTTTTGATGGCAATTAAAGCTACTCATTGGTGTTTGTAAATTATCAGCAATGACTGGGATCGTTTCTATCGTGACATAAATCTGAAGCATGGAATTAGCCTTTCCGAAAACCAAGAAATACACTGTTGACCACGAGTGCGATAGCTTGCCGGGCTATTGACGTTACGTGATACATTCCAGCAAATAGCCGCCACCGAAACGCTCTGAGGAAGCAAGTGCAAACTAAATAGCACATATAGGGGAAAACAGTACCGAGAAAAATGTGTGTTAGTGGCGTTGGTGAAACATATTGTATCGCTAAACATTAAGAGGAATGTATCGTGAGTTGAGGTTTATAACGCTACACTTGTGTGGTGGTTTATGTCGTGTATTGTGAGCTAACGCTACTGTATACCTAGTGTATATGTAACGTACGTCTCTGTGTAACGTTCATGTAACCCCAAACTCAATTATAACACCAGACCGTTAGGAATTGTTGAAACAATAATAAATAAAAAAACCGATGTGTATGTGTTTCGACCGCCTAGATATTCGTTTTACATTCTGTGACGTAAAGCAACCAACGTTAACGTAATGTTAAGCAATCGCCTGTCGTCCCAGTTGTTATTCCTACTAAACACACTGGGTGGTGGCAACAAGCGACAGTGGGATTCATTTGCAAAAAAGTGCTTTTTGATTTACCGGAAGATCATACATCTGACGTTTTTACTCTCGAGTGTCTGAGGTGAAGAGCATCGCTTTACAGGACTTGTGGGCCTGTATGTTTTTGACAGCAGGCCCACAAGTCAAGCCCTTGGCTAATAAGGATAGTTAATACACTTCGTGATTTGATAGCAGTGGTTTTTGACACAGTTGGTGTCTGTCTTCAGGGCACAAACACAGCTCTGTTAATTTCTTGATTTTTGGTTTATTACAGTCCTACCGAAAATTGGCCAAAGAGTACCATCCTGACAAGAACCCTGATGCTGGAGACAAGGTATGATGCACCAAAGCATGGTAACAGCAGCAACACCATAGTTAGCAACAGTACAAACGACAATAGCTCAATTATTCAACAATTGGGACCAAGAAATGATGTCAACTTAGTTTATTATGATCACACAGCCCAACTCTTTGAGGATTTAGAGGTGAGTTACAGATCAGAATATGAAACAGCTTTTTTTTCCTCGCGAAATGCGCACCAGTGTTTGATTCATACTGTTTTATGACTTAATTTCTCAGATTCTGCAATGTGACACAAAAGACTAGACTGTCTTCTTGTTTCTTTTTACTTTGTTTGAGGGACTCATCAGAAACACACACAGTTGGCCCTTTTTGCTGTGATGTTCTGAGTTGTTTGAAACTGTGTCAAGCTGTCTGATTGTGCCCTTTTTCATTTTCCAGTTTAAAGAGATCAGCTTTGCTTATGAGGTGCTGACAAACCCAGAAAAGAAGGAGCTTTATGATCGCTATGGAGAACAGGGCCTACGGGAGGGAGGAGGCGGTGGGCCAGGCATGGACGATATCTTCTCTCACATTTTTGGCGGTGGACTATTTGGGTTCATGGGGGGACAGGGCAGAGGGCGCAATGGAGGCAGGAGGAGAGGAGATGATATGATACATCCTCTGAAGTAAGTGTGTTACATACATACTGTTTGGTGCTTCAATAAGTGCTTCAAATATATTATGAGGTTGCACACATCTTGTATATCTCTTTTCGTGCAGAGTTTCTCTTGAAGACGTCTACAATGGCAAAACCACCAAACTGCAACTCAGTAAGAATGTGCTGTGTGCTGCCTGTAATGGGTGAGTTTACTTTGAATGTTTCATTTTAATCATTTAAAAAAGAATCAATATTTTCAAAGACCTAACAGGAAATAGAATGACATTAGAATCATTTTTATTGGATATACGTTCCTGTTAACAATTATGACGCTTTACTGTTTGCCTTTTAGTCAGGGGGGTAAGGCAGGAGCAGTGCAGAAGTGTGTGGCATGCAGAGGACGCGGTATGAGAATCATGATTAGACAGCTGGCCCCTGGGATGGTCCAACAGATGCAGTCAGTCTGCACAGACTGCAATGGAGAAGGTATTATGTCTGTGAAAACCCACACATTGACTGTGCTTTTAAAATATTGATATTGTACAACAAAGACCACACTGGCACTCTGAAATTGTCCAATCTCTCCATGTGTGCTTGTGCAGGTGAGGTGATAAATGAGAAAGACCGCTGCAGAAAGTGTGAGGGTCATAAGGTGTGTAAGGAGACTAAGCTTCTTGAGGTGCATGTGGACAAAGGCATGAGACATGGGCAGAAGATCACATTCTCTGGGGAAGCTGACCAAGCACCAGGAGTTGAACCAGGAGATATAGTCCTGGTGCTGCAAGAGAAAGAACATGAGGTAAAGAAAACAATTGACTTCTTATATTGATTGTTTAGCAGTATTTATTTTATTATCATGGCTAGGAAGATGATATTTCTACATTTATTTGTTGTACATGTTCTGACACTTAACACATTTGGATGTCAATCAAAATCAGGAATTCCGCCGTGATGGCAGTGACCTTCACATGGTCCAACGTATTGGTCTGGTTGAGGCTCTGTGTGGCTTCCAGATGACCGTCGCACACCTTGATGAACGTCAGTTGCTTGTCAAATATCCACCTGGCAAGGTCATCGAGCCAGGTAAACAAGTCTTCAAACCACATTCATTTAAAAAAAAAAAAACTCCTGTTATTTTTTTTTGTGTGTCTAATACACCATTGAAGGTTCATGCACAATTCTTATTTATTATTTTACTTCAGATCTACACATACATTTTCATGACAGTTAAAACATGAGAAAGTATAATATAATACTTGTTTTCTTAATAACTCGGTATAAAACAAATTCCAAGGATTTTAAACTGTTGTAACACATCATAATATGTCAAAAGCAGAGTGATGCACATATTCAAAGCATAGTTTTATTTGACAGTTCTGTTCGGCTTATATCACAATATAGAGTACATAGCTTGTAAATTGTGAGGTTAAGGATTCCTGTTGCATCTGCACGCTGTTTCACCATCTTGTTGGTGTGTGGTTGTGTGTTAGGTTCTATTCGAATGGTGAAGGGAGAGGGAATGCCTCAGTACAGAAACCCATTTGAGAAGGGAGACCTTTACATCAAGTTTGACGTTCAGTTCCCCGAAAACAATTGGATTAGCCCCGAAAAACTGAATGTGAGTTGAAATTGTTAAACATCCCGCCTTGCACAATTTTAGCTCCAGTAAGCTTGAATGATTATGGTGTCGTTTTTTTTTTTTACTCAATTCTTTTCTTGCAGGAACTCGAGTGCTTACTGCCTGCTCGTGCTGAGAATCCTGTCATTGCAGCAGATGCAGAGGAAGTTGACCTGACAGAATTTGACAAGAGTCAAGGGTCAGGAGGTGGAGCCAGGAGAGAGGCCTACAATGATAGTTCTGATGAGGAAGGGGGCCATCATGGCCCAGGGGTGCAGTGTGCACACCAATAGAAAGACTCATACATAAAAACATGCACACACAAACGCATAAGTACATGAACATCTCTTGAGTCCCATTGCTAACACCATTCAAGACTTGACACACATACATGTTGATTTATCTCTTTTTATGATTCACATGAAAAAGAGATTTACACAAATACATATACAAATATATCAATTCTCCTCAGTTCCATGGTGCCCACAAGTCAGAGATATGCTGGACCATTTTGTGTTTATGGACGTAGTGCTCATCAAAGCCTCCAGCAAGAAGGTTCACTGAATGAACTTGACTTGGACCGCCCTGTTTTCATCCTCTGCTTTTACCTTTCACTGTGGGAAACACCAGTCTAGTGTATAAAATGCAAATATTGTTGACTTTCTTGTATACGGTGTAGTTTAGTCTATCACACACAAGCGCATGCTGCTTTCTTGCTGACGATCTTGCACATGTAGATCCAGGGTCCGGATAGGACACTACAGAGAAATCGGACACCACAACTGTTTAAATTTCAGTGTGTCACTGCTATCGAAGTGCCCTGCTATCAAGAGAGCTGACCTAATTACAGCCTTCTAAGTGTGTCCTCTGCACAGCCTGCTGAGAACCGCACGTTTAATCCACGTCATCCTCTAAGGTGAACAGTCATATTTTGAAAATGTGACTGTTTCTGTTAAGTTCCCAGCTGTCACATTGCTAAAATATTAAAGCCCTGAGTAAAACACCTGTCAGCCAGGCACCATGTTTTCTTAGTTTGAAATTTAAACTTGTTTGTCTTTGTTGGTTTGAATCTAGTGTGTTCGAGACCACAGAACTTGAACCTGAGTTGCATACTCGTCATTTGAATTGAGGACACACTTGTACTTTGTATGTACTGTATGTGTGTAATGCAGTGGCTCCGTGTGTGAGCTGCTGTGGAATGTTCTGGCTTATTAGCGTGATAGATATTCCTGCTTTGTGTTGGACTGCAGTGTTAGTGGACACTAAATAGGAGCAATTTAAGAGGGAAAAACAGAATGTTTATTTGTTGAGAATTTGTCCCATGTAGACATTTTCCCTCTACTCCTACTACCAGAACCAGGAGATCTTCTCTTGCAGGAAAACCACTGGGCCCGCAGCAAACCTCTGTATTATACATATCCTCCCATCGTAGAGTTGTTAGCCAAATTTACATTCTTTGACATGTTACAATATTCCTATCCCTCTAGATCTGTAAATAAATATAGCCCCAGTCCACAGGTGCATTCTAAGTCTACAGCGGTGTCTTTCATCTGTCACATTATTTCTTTTACAAGTGAGTAATGGCCAACAGCGCCAATATATATGTTATGTTCACATGAAGGAGTTGATGGAACCTCTGTAGACCGTTAACATGCACCTCTGCGACTTATTGTGTATGTAATTAAGGCCACGGGGATCATGTGTACACAACTAAAGGGGGTCATTGATAAATGACGTTAATGTTGATGCTTACGTTTGTCAAGATGATAACTGTATAATAAACAGTCAATTAAAATTTGAGATGTCTAACTGCATTCACAATTGTTTTTATTATGTGAGCTTATATATATATATATATATATATATATATATATATATATATATATATATATATATATATATGTATGTATATGTGTATATATATATATATATGTATGACTATAAACAAAAGGGCCAATGTGATAAGCAATATACTTGAACTCATCAGAATCTTATCTGATAAGCAATGTGGCAGATTTTAAGCATCTGTAGTTTCTCAGTCTGCTCCCTCTTCTGTTTCACTGCTGTTGAGCGCTACTGGACCCAGAAGCTCCTTAAATCCTGCAGTATTCCTAGAAGATAATAAGGAAACATAAGAAGTGGTGGTAAACCTTACTATCCTGTTTCATTTAAAGTGGTCTTCCTTACCTGTCTCGTTTGGACTGCATGACATAGGATCTCTCTCTTCTCAGCTGGTCGAGTCGCTCTCTGACAACTGTCTTCTGCTGGTTCTTATCCTCCTAAAACACAATAGGAATGGTAAAACAATCATATATATACAACTATGTAGACTGAACTCAATACAGTGTTTTACCTGTGGTAGATCTTTTGTGAGGTGCCGTAGCCTGTCTGTGTGCTTCAGGCCAAGCAGGTCTTCCTCTGCCTTTCTGTTCTGTATGATCGACAGACGCTCCTGAACCTGAAGGACAAACCGTGTCAGAGTGACATGTCACCTCAGCCTCCCACAAACAACGATCCGAATACTAGTGGGTGAAAGTTCTACTCCGTTTCTCCACCTTTCACTCACCCTCAGGAGTTGTCTCTCTCTATCTCGCTGCTGCCGCTGTTCGACCTTTCTTTGCATGTCCACCAGGTTTTGCATTGTTATTTCTCTCTCCATTTCCGAGACCGGTTCTCTTGCTCGCTCTCTCTCCATCAGTGTGGATTCCCTCATTGCATCCTTCTCTGCAGTGCTACTGTCAAACTGTACAAGAGGAAACAGCAGATGAGTGAATAATGTGGAAATTACAGCACAGATATTGGTTGCACAACCATGTATCAACAAACTTACTGTGGCTTGTGTATTATACTTCTGGTCCTCAGCATGAGCGGGTTCAGGCCCTCTCAGGTCCCACAGCTCTGACTCTGTTGCAGTGGGACACATTTCTACCTCAAGCACTTCTCTGTCCACATCAGCTGTCTCTTTCATCAGTTCAGAGCAGATATCACCACCATGCCACTTAATCTCAGGAGGGTCAACCATGAGATGTGCTTGTGCAGCCTGCAGGGTCTCTGCTGCCAACGCATGTGTTTGCAGGTCACATTCAGATTCTCCTTTCCCTGGTTGATCAGCTAGTGCGCTCTCCACCAAGGTCAGCTGATGAGGATATAAAAGGGGTAAAACAAAATCAGATACATGACATAGTGATACAATGTTGTATGGTCTACTTAACAAATCATATGTACATGTCCTACTGTGCTGCACTGCTGCTCTGCAGACGGTGCGTTAGGATGACCTGTGGAATCAGAGTGGAACAGGGTGTGCTTCATCTCTTCTCTGTCACTCTCTCCAGTAGTCTCATTCCACGGTGGGTGTTCAGCTGTACTGCTTGCATCATTTGGCTGTACATCCTGGCTCTGTCCTGTGCCTCTGACTGCAGCCCCTTCCTCATACTCTGTGTCATCCTCTGTTGGTTTGCTCCAAGCAAGGGTGATCAGTGAGCCCTGTTTCTCATAACTGTGGGGGCTCTTTGTTGCACTGCCCACTTCTTTCTCCTGGGCTCCTCTGTCTGCGGCGGCACTCTGACTTGTTGCATCTGATACACACAAGATCTCCAAGTAGGGCAGCTCCTCCATGACCGCTCCACAACCTGGGAGAAAGCAACATGTTGTTATTGCAGCTTTAAGTGTTTGGTCCAAGTTTGCCTGTGTTTGCAGTACCTTTACAGGCGTCCTCTCTCTCAGTCAATTCTGCAGCTTGCATCTCATTTAGTTCTCTGCTGGCCCTTCTGATTGAATCCACCATTGGGGCTTCAGCTAGTCCACCACTGCTGCTTTGAGCATCGACCAGTCCGCTGCGGCAGGACAGAGCTGTGATTTGCTCATTGATGCTATTTTCAAGTATAGAACCTGAAGTAAGGGGGGCATCTGATAGCAGTTGGAGCAGGTTGGTGGAGAGTTGTGCTTGAAGTTCTGATTCATATGCGTCTCGCAGAGCTTGGACACACTGTGCACTCTAACAGACACAGATCATTATTTGAACAGTCTGTGCTTTATTAAAAGACCTGCTGTAACTGTTGAATTTTAGAATTGAATGTTGTGGTTTGTCTTGACTCACCTTGTCCATCAGCGCGGGCAGTAACGCAGATGCTTGGACTTCCTGGAGCTCCATCAGATGGGTCAAAAGAAGCAGGGAACAATCCTCCAGATGGTGTTGGGACCACATTGCCGGTTCACTGCTTATGTTGGGCTGGAGTTGTGGCTGAAGGTGTGTTTGCTTTAAGGGGGTTTGGGTGTCATTGCGTGTCTGCAGGTCAGCATGGATTTCTCTAAGTCTTTTTTTACAGCCATTTCTTAAAGCAGCTTGCTGATGAGAATCTGCATAAGAAACAGAAAACAAGAAACATGGGATATACAAATTAAGGGAATATAAAAGAAAAGGAATTGAAGCATGCAGGCAGCAGAAAAAGAAAGAATATATAGATATACCCTCTTTTGGAGGCACGGTGGAACCTGGCTCTTGCAAATCCTCTATGTTGACCCCATTTGCCAAGTTGACCAGGTGCTTCCTCTCCTGCTCCTGAGTCAGCACCAGCAACTGCAGCACTGCCTGCTGTAACAGGGCCAACGTTTTTCATCTGCTGCTGATACTACGACTGTAGTGTTTTCCTTTAAGCCATTACTCGAGAAACATCTTACTCACACATTTTTTTAAATTAAGTTATGTAATGTGCTGCCTTTCTCTCAGATTCAGTGTATGCAGATTTGCTATACCTGCTGTGGTGATACTGAGATAAAGTCTTTCTTTTGCTCCTCCTCTTCCCCATGTAGCCACAGTGCTGCCTGCTCTGCTCTGCAGGGGCTCTTCACATGTGGCCTGAACAGATACATGTGGGGCAGACATCATATAATGTAGCTGAAACAGAGTGTGCATATGGCATACAGCAAGACCTGAAGATTGTGAGTACATATTTCTTTTCAGTGTTGAATTTGTATTTTTACTTCTCGTTTTGGCTCACCATGTCTCCCAGGACTGCCTAGCTGCCAGTAGAGCGCTGTAAGACGTGTTTTCTCTCTGAGCTCTGAGAGTTGCCAATCTGATGTATAGGCACAGCAGCCTCAGGCTCTCCCTGTCCAGCCTGGAAGAGATTAATGAATCAACTCATTATGTACCTGGTAAGAGCCATGTAGGTGTTAACTTGCGTTGGGTACAAGATGAGCAAAATCACACAGGAATTACATAAATACATCTAAAGTCAATTTGGATATATGTGGGATTATTTAGATTTGTTTTATGTGTAGATTTAACCTGATCTCATGACGAGAATCCAGCTGCCGTGCAACGTAAGAGCAGACTTACTCCCAGCAGGTTAACATTTCCAAAGTATTTACCTCTCACCCAGGACTGTTAGCGTGTCCCTTTCTTGTTGACGACATGTGCTTAACTCATACAGGAGCGAAGCAGCAGACCAACACTGCTCTCTGCACTCAGGACGGCTTCTCAGGAAGGCCCTGCAGGAGAGTAACTTCTGTTATCGTGCTTTTGTCTGACGCCCATTGAAGGGACATGGAAAGTTATTTACAGTGTTTACGTGAATTTTGATAAAGTGCACTATCTGTGACCTTGTTTTAATCATAACATACATTACTGCTCTCTCAACTGTGCACTGTATTTTTCCTTAACTTTTTTAGTTTTGGAACCAGGAAATGTTGCTGTATTGCAGTTTCTTCATTGTTTTCTTTTCGGTTTAGGACATTTCAGTATATTTAGTTTTCTATCCATCCTAGATGCGTAATAATAACCTTGTTATTGTGTGTTACCTGTATCCCCTCAAGGCTCCTGGCAGCTCAGCCAAACGAAGCATGTCACCTGATTCCAAAGCCTCATCTGCAAGATCCCCCAGACCCTCCTCTTCCTCATGTTGTTGCCAGGGCAACAGGGTCTCCCAGATACTCAGAGCTGTGGTATGACCAATAAAGAAGAGGAAGTGGGGGAAACATTGTGAATGTGAAGCACCTTGGCCAAGCTCTAAGTTATACTTTGAGTGAGGAGATTTCTCTTTGTGTTTTATTGCTACGTTTCCTTACTGTAGTGCTCCTGAAGCATTTCGGTATAAAGTAGGTGGGCCACCGCGTCGTACTTCACTTCCAGCAGGAGGAGGACGTCCGACAGGGAGACACAGCCCCAGGCCTGACCTCTGACCCCTACGCATTGGCCCTGCCAGGGAGAGGGTAATATACTCTGCACACTCTCTGATGCCAATCTAAGAAGATAAATAAAAACATGTATCAATATCATGATTATAGTTAACATGCAATTCAATGCTGAATGATTGTTGTGTCAAATTAAATAAAGGTTTTAATTGTTTCTTGATGTCAACAATTATAATCCTTAAAGGATCAATACTGCATGTGTTAATACTTAGTTAAAGTGATATACTATGTGGCTTTTGAAAGAAGAAATAACACATTCTCCCTCAAACAAATTCAAAGGTAAATTAATTTGCAATAGAATGTATTGTTGCTCAAATCAATACAGTCAGGGGTTTTGCTGCTTCAGCCTTACTTCACCAGTATGACCAGTATTGTATGATGGCTTATGTTAGCAGACGTTTGGTGGATCTATGCATCACAGTTATTACTGATTCAGTTCCCTTTTTTTTTTTTACTCAACATTAACAATTCCATAATTGTCACGGTGGCCGCTGTTCCGCAGAAGTTGCACAGGCTCGTTTTAAATCAAATAAATAGATTTTGAGCTTATCTAACTGTATGTTTAGCAGGTATTGCCTCAATCCGCAAGGCAACAAGAAAGTCAATCCTATGCAAGCATTAAGTAATGGGGTAAAACACAATAATATTTCCCTCTGTACTCTGATAGAGTGAGCACCTGTAGAATTGTATTTGAGTAACATTTTGACTTCTAAGAGGTAAGATGCTCACCTGGCCCAGCACTGCCGGGCAGCCTTCTTGAGCCTTTTCACACCTCTCACACTCCCATACAGCTCTTTCCCCCTCACCACTTGTTTGAAAGTATTTGGGTCTGTGCTTTGGTGGAGGCCGTTCAGCACGTGAGGATCGACACTACCTTGTTTGTCCATCACATAGAGAGTGCTGAGATTGCCAACATTTAGCAGCTGGAGATCCCAGTAGAGCTGCAGGTAACAATATTGACTCTTAATAGTGATTACAAAATAATATTTTGGTCACTGGATTTCTCAGACGCCGTTTTATGAAATGCAGAGAAAAGAAAAAAGCATTGCATTCACTACCTTTTCCTTCTTTTCCTTCTCCCTTTCCATTTCCAGGAGAACCTCCAACACATTTTCACCAACACATGACCAACTGTTGTCACCTCCTGCAATCTGACACAGACACGGGTACACAGGAGTATCTCATCGTGACGAATGAAGATTGGATCATATAGCGGCTTTGTTGTTTAAAATGTCTTTTACCTTCTTCATGGCCACATGTGCTTCATCTGTGTGGGAGGAAACATGAAACACTTTGTGGTAGATGAGACTCACATCTTCAGAGGAAAGATCCGCTCCAACAGATTTACCCAGGGATCGGTACAGACCGGTGATGCACTCCTGAAGGAAGATGTAAAGACGTTAGCTGTAATTTACACATACACACGAAAACTAATACACAACATCTTACCTGCTCCATGTTTTCACCACCGTGGAAACTGATAAATTATACATGCTGTTACTATGGTTACAGCAGTCCTCTGCAAAACAGCTGGATCAGATTACCGAGCAACAAAAGTGACAGTGTATCTGTCAGAGGGAGAAATGTGATACAAGGCCATGAAAACCATGAGGGAAAGTTGGTGGCTCCAAATGTGTAAATTGTATATTATGATGCTTTTCTCATACATTATATGTCCCTCCAGGACTTGTTCGCCTTCAGGACCCTGAAGCGAGCAAGAAAGAGTGTAGCTGACCCCTCGCACCCTGGACACAAACTGTTTGTGTCCTTTCCATCTGGAAGGAGGCTGCGGTCCATCAGGACCAAGACCTCACGCCACACTAAACTAAATAGTTTCCCTAGGCAGTCGGGCTCATTGACAGAACTCCACTGCACTGCCCTTCATACCTCATGTCACTTTAACATTACACTTTCACATACACATATTATAAACAAGTGTACTGTACACAGTACACTTGTTTATAGTAATGTTATCTGTTTGTCTGTGCACTTTATTGTATGTTTTATATTCTATTGTAAATGTAATATGTTTCTATTTCTTGCACTGTGTTGACTGTTGTTGTTTGTCTAATGTATGCACCACCCGCCAAGAAAAAATCCTCATATCTGTAACATACCTGGCAAATAAATGGTTCTGATTCCGATTCTGATATGTATCCATGAATCTTATAAAACATCCACTGGTAAGAAAGAGGTAACCCTTTTTTTTTAGGTTTGTAATTTCCTCCTAGTTTTCTAGGAAGATTCCTCAAAAGAACCATATAGTGCTAATTATAAAAAAAATATCAAACATTTCTGAGACTGTTCTTGTAGTTTATCAGCAGTTGTTAACTGAGATGAATTCAGCTGAAAGAAGCTACATCAAATATTAAGTAAATTCCATATATGTTGAATTGTTAAGTTATTCACATTTTGCATATTCAGCTGACCCGCTGAGCATTCAATAAAAGCAGTTGAAATTCATTCAAAACATTTCAATTAGACATTAACATATTTTATTCTTGGAAAAATAAAGAAATGAAAACCTGTAAAATAAAGTGTTACCAAGATCATAAACACGTCTTGATGACAACGAAATACCACATATATGACATTAGTGAAGACTTTGTTTATTTGTATGATGGAGAGCAACAAAAAAAGAGTACCTGAGATTATGTGGCTTCCTTTAAATATAGTCACACATTGCACAGTGCTAAAAAACAGTAAACAAATGCTCTTTTGGAAGCAAATAATACTGTTAAAATAATCTAAAGTCTGTGGAAAATATAATCATAAATGTGTAAAACAAAACAGGTAGGACAATACCAATGAACATGTGACAAAAAAATGACAAAATCCTTGTGTTGTATAAATATTCAGTGCTACATATACAAGTAAAACAATGCTAATAAAAACATTAAAATGCAATATTTCACTTCTGTCAATTTGTTAAATCCACAGTTGTTTTTGTATTCAAAGTGTATATAGTAACAGAAGGCTTTAGCAGTCCTTGAGTGGATTGAAGATTGTTAGAGGTGGCAGTGCATATGTGTTCACTCGAAAGTGAACAGACCAAGGAATCATGGGGGGTTGCCATGAATGATCTTGGGACACTTTTCTGGCTGTATGCAGTAGTTGTTGTGTAGAACCAGACCAGCAGGACACTGGCAGCCTGGGACGCAGGGCTTGAAGCAGTGGCTCTCTATCACCCCCAGTGGTACGTTCACGTTGAAGCAGGTGACGGGACACGGGGGTCCGCACTCGTCAAACACAAAGCCCCTCTCCACTGGACAGCCGACAGCTGTAGCAGACAGCAATAGAGAGAACACAATGAGAGACTGAGAACACTGTCAACACTATGGCTTCAAAGGGGGGCAGTGGGTAAGCAGTTGTCAACAATAAGATCACTTTTTCCAAAAGTTTTTAATTTTCATTTTGAGGCTAATTTTGCTTCTAGCACTGTAAAGGACCACTGAGCAGTTTAAAGCAGGAGCAGGTGGCTTTGGGTGAGTTTTTGATTGAAAACAGAACATGACTCATAGAGACCTTTTTGAGAGCTAAAAATACAAAAATCTGTTATGAGACATTTTTTTTTTTTTTTACTGAAAGCGGTGACAAATATAATATGGCCAATTTGCACTGTAGTTCAGTATAATGATCTCTTATCACTCTCATCTGACACAAAAAACATGATTTTTCCATTTAAAGCCGACTCCCACATTGAAACTCTAAACACACGTAAAAATGATAACCTGAGAGTTGATCATACAGCCTGACAAATGTTAAGAATGTTGAATAAACATAAATGCAGCGTAACAGCATGAGCTGTTTCACCTCAATAGCAACGAATGCACTCTGAGCAAACTGGGAGGTGTCCTACTTGGGATATTAAATATTTTGCACCCATTACTTTTGCAATTTTTGCAGTTGCAGGAACAAAAACATCACATGACGATCTTGTCATACGCTCTCTGTCATTCTGGTCCGTTGCCTTCCCTCCACATGGGCCCTCATCTCTCCATGACAGAACCTGGAAACCCGACTATCATATAAAGTAGTGAACGAGTGAGTCATTTCAGAAACAGCAAGGTACTGTAGTCTGTTTCATCAGGACAGTAGGGGTGAGGTTTGATCGGATTTGATTAACAGTGATTTGGCAACATATGCAAACAACCCCAAAATGTCAAAGTATTTTGATTAAAATGTTGCTCAAATCTGATTGCTACACAGAGGTATGTCTGTATCACCCTTTTCCAACGGAGCAAATATGTGAGTGAAAGCACAGAGACAAACAGAAATACAGAAATCTCTCATGTGAAATTACAAAAACTGCTCTAACTTTGGCTGATTATTTCCATCATACCACATGCTCATCCAGCAAAGGGGTTGCTTCAGAAAATATATTAACAGAACCTTTAAGTGTGTGTCTTACTCACCACACAGCGATGGGCTCCTCCATTGCAAGACGACTCCAGCCGCTCGGCACTGACTGGCATAGGCCTCCAGTGTGTCACACAGACACTCATCAGTGTTGGCCCCGCAGGCACAGAGGTCGTACACACAGGCTCCGTACCACGGGTCAGGAGGCACCACGCGATGGCAGGACTTGAAGGCAGCAGACTTCAGGACCTTACAGCGAGCGTTAGCCCCCTTTTTGGCCTGGTAGCCTGCGTCTTTACAGGGATCAACATTCTCCCCGGGGCGACAGGATGACAGGGAATGGCTACTGTTCGTGACCTAAAATGACAGACAGGTCTTTGATTTGCATGCAGTTAAATTACTTGTTTTTGTATGGCGATTTCACTTTTACTCTGTGTATTCTGTGTTGTTCTATTTATTTATTTTACCCTCCAGCTGTTTCCAAAGTCAGACTCTGACAGGCTGAGCCGTCCGTTGGGCATTCGGAGGTCATCCTGGTAGTAGTTATTGAAGTTTCCACAGAGCCCACAGGTGTGGCCCTTATAGGAGCCGGGCACACTCACTTCCAGATGTGAGCGACCACTCCACAATACCTAAAGGTGAACCAGTTGGTGAATACGTGTGTGACAGAAGCTGAAAGGCCTTACTGTACGTTAATCACAAATGAGAGATAAAAAGACCGTACCTTCAGCCCGATGTTAGTGTTCAGTAGGATGGTGTTTGTTTGTCGCTCTACGTAGATATACGGTTCACTGAGGAACGGCAAAGTCACAACCTCATCATTCACCTGAAGAGTACAAAAACAGCTGTGTGGATGCATATCACAAACATGACTGTGCAAAAAAATTATCTCAAGCATTTGTACACACAGACCTTCACAACCCAGTCCTGGAGTAGCTGCACTGTGATGTTTCCGATAAACACAGTCACCTCTTTGGTCCAGGACACTCCTTTACGCCCACGGTCATCATTAGTGGCATGAACACTGTACAAACAAGGAGGAGTCATTGGGCGTGAAATGGCATTTTGATTGTCGATTTCTTTTATTGATATTTTCTTAACGCCATGAAAGACTTGAATTTAAAAGTGGCCGATTCCTGTTCTAAATGTATGAACTCAGGTTTCAAAAGCAAAGCATCTTGAAAACTGGATGTTTTTGCAAACTAGCGTGTGTCAGATAATTTACAGGCAAAATATGTGTCGGACAATAGCTCCCAACCTTTTTGGCTTGTTGCCCCTGAGAAATTGGTTTAAAAAAGTATTTCTGTAAAGTAAATATACAACAATCAAGGTTAAAATTCAGTTGTTTATTATTTATTTAAAAGTTAACACTAAAAAGCGGATAATTTGCTTCATCAGGACTGTGTGAGTTCGATCAGCTGTCATAACCTTTTGATTTAAATATGACTAAATATTGCTAGATATAATTATGTGACAAAACGTAAGTCCCCTGCCAACTTCAAACCAGTGAGAATAAATCACTGTGCTATCAGATATTTCTAATTTATTAAATGTATCAAAATGTTCACAACATCTACTTCTGACCGCTCATCACTGGTTATGGATGTGAGTTGTGAGCAGTTCAACCAAAGAGTGTTGTTCCTTCTAAGATTGTTTAATTTGAATGATTTTTACAAGGCAAACAAAAAGAGCAGTAGTAGGCAAAACAAAACATGCAACACTTGCTTGGGTAACCGTGGTGACCCACTCACCTGAAGTCTCCACTCTCACAGTCCTGTGCCAGGACGTATGTGCACGCTCCCTGAAAGTGCAGCATGCGACCATCGAAGGTGCGATAATGAGGGTCGCCAAAGGCAATGCAGGTGGCTGGACGAGGAAGACAATGAGGACAACACAAACCTGGGACAATGGCGGGCATCTCATCCTGCAAACACACACACGCACGCACGCACACACACACACACACACACACACACACACACACATCACACACACACACACACACACACACACACACGCCAGCGAGTGTTAACACTGATGATAAATGTCAGATATTTAATTGTGTGTGTGTTTATTAATGTTTAATGATGAAACACCAACAAAGACTGTGTGTGTGTGTGTGTGTGTGTGTGTGTGTGTGTGTGTGTGTGTGTGTGTGTGTGTGTGTGTGTGTGTGTGTGTGTGTGTGTGTGTGTTTGTTTTACTGACTGTTGCACAGGTTAGGGGAGGGCAGCGTTCACTGTGACAGTGTACGTCTCCAAACACACATGTACAGCTGGTGCACTCATCCACCTCCCACTGTTTGTGAGAGTGATACACTGTTCCTTGGTACAAGCACGACGCCCCTGATTCTACAACGCACAGACAGAGACACAAATACACACACATTAAACTTGTGAGGCAGAACACTAAAGTTGTGGAAGTTCACTGTGTTGGATAGTTTCAGTACCTTGGCATTCGTAGCAGCATTTCCCTGGAATCTTCACTTGTTTCTGGCCATTTAGACAAACTGCATGTACACACTCTTCAATGCTGCACTCAATATAGCCCAGCTAAGGATGAAACAGACAGAACAGATTACTTTAAAAGTAGATAGTATGAAAAGATACAAGATTAACAATCTTGGGTTCAGAGGTGGAAAGTAATTAAGTACATTTATTCATGTACTGTACTAAAGTATGATCTTGAGGTACTTGAGTATTTCTAATTTATGATGCTTTTTACTCTGCCATCATGACATTTCGGAGACACATTTGCACTTTTTACTCTGACAGATGAAGTTACTAGTTACTTTTCAAATTCATATTTGACATATAATACTTAAGATCAGTTTATAAAAGCTGATCTTGTTAAGATCTTGTTCTTGTTTAGGAAATGTTTTCTAATGTTAGGTGTGAGGTCTTTATTTCGGTGTAACTAGGATTCTGAGAAATGTTGTGCAATCATAACTTCTTCAGCATATGCACCTTGGTTGTATGACTTCTTTTTACATTTTCACCATTCAACTCTTCAATGCAAGACCTTGAAGATAGATCCTATGGCCAGACCCATCTTTTGCTGTCTTAATTTCTTTCTTCAAAACTTCTTCAAATGCCTTTTATTTGTTTAGTAATTGTCCTCTAGTCTTGTTTATTATAACCTAAACCTATGTTAATACTTGCTCTGCCATATTATCTTGTATTTGAACATTGTTTTAAATGGTGGTTGGAAATGCTACGATCATAAGTTGAAGCATTGCATGAGCGGTGTAAGAATTTCTGTTCGACTCACGTTACAGGTACATGTGACGCAGTCGTCATCGCTGTCTGTCCAGCTGCTGCCGTTGGCCACCCGTCTGTTCTGGCCCTCAATCACACAATCTGCATGAAACACAGGAGAATCATGACAAAAATGTATGTTGTAATGCCAATGAGACTTCTTAAAAAAAAAGGTATGGACAGCAATTAGACAAACGGGAGGAAAGCAAAAGTTATCTCACCTTTACAAGCAGGGCAGCATGAGTTTGGAGAGTTGAACTGTTCATCATGAGGGCAAGTGACTGGGAGGCAGTTTTGGTGTAAGCAGGTCCATGTCAGGTCCTAAATCACAAACACAGGATCACTGTACTGCTCAAAATCACATGGAAAGTTGATAGAAGTTTGATCACTACCAACAATTTAGATGTCAAAGTGCAGCGGTGTCAAACTAAAACTCACTCAAATCGTTCCAACAAATATGCTAATTACATCACTTGTTTGTTAAACTGTGAAAATGTGTTACATACATGTATCCATAACAGGCTATAACACGCTGTATCAGCGTCATTCTCTTACTTCGCTTCAGATTGAGTCATACATCATGTAATGCTTATTATTTTTGACGTACTGTCTTCATAATAGAGCCTAGGAAAAGTGTTGTTACTGCGGTACCTTGCAGTGGCAGGTAAAACAAGGGTCATCTGTTGCCAAGACCTCGTTGCCAATCAGTGCAGCGGTGCAGTTACTGAGAGGCTCTAAACACAAACACAAATGTTACAGAGCTCAGTGACAATGCAGAGATAACAAACATTGTGTCACAAAAGCAGTTTGGTACTGACGTGCACAGACAGGACAGCAGGAGTCTGGCCCAGAGAACAAGATGTTGCTCTTAGGACAGTCGACCAGACTGGGACACTGCTTTCGGTAACACCTCAGGTGTTGCTCTCCATCCGGCATCACCTGGGACACACACACAGGTCGGATTACAATGACCACTATTACTAACAGTCCTTCTATTTCAACTACTTCAAGGACAGCTGAAACAATTAGTTGATTCATCTATAAATTGATAGAAGATAATCAGAGACAATTAATTCATAATTTAATTCATCTATTTAAAAACAATGGCAAATATCATGTAATTCCAGCTTCTCAAGGCTGAAGATTTGCTGCTTTAATAATTTCCTCTCGAAAAAAAAACTGTCACAATCAAGTTTCCAGTTGTCAGGTGTGTATGTATCGTACCTCACAAGTGCAGATCTGACAGGGGTCATCGGCTGGATGGAAACTGTCACCTGGACCATACACTCTGCCCTCAAATACACAGTCTACGCGGAAAACAATAATATAAGATTACCAAGCACCAAAACGAAACTAAAATCAAATATGAACCATGAAGCTTATGTGACTTAGATCCTCATGTGCTTACCAGCACACACAGGGCAACACTCCCCAGGCACGCTGATGAAGTTGATGCAGGGAGATAAACAGCGTACTTCAGAGCAGGTGGTCACCCCGTCCACACACATACACGTCATACAGGGGGTGGAGTCTGCAAACCAGCTGCTGCCCTCTGTATGCTCCTCTCCTCCATACACACAACCTGAGAAGGAAAATGAAATCACTGGTAAAAACTATTTCCTTCTGCGATTACAATTTTCAGAAATCTATTTACCTCTACAGCGAGGACAGCAGGCGCCTGGATCGGTAACCTGATGCATGCAAGGCAGCTTGGGACACTCAGGAGACGCACAATGCACCTCACCTGTCTGCAAAACTCAGATAGATTAACAATCAAACTCATAGAAAGGGAAAATATGGAGGAAAAATACAGAGATGAGAACTCAGACCTGGCAAGTGCAGGTGGAGCACTGGTTTGAACTCAGGGTCCATGTCATCCCGTCACTGAACTCCTGCCCATCAAGCATACACACTGAGACCACAGACAGACAAGGGACAAAGACAGGTTTCAATTAAGTCTCTTTTAGAGAGATATAGCTTGTTTGCATGTCTGCAAGTTCATGCATGTGTGATTTGGGATTTCCTTGAATTTGCGGTGGCTTTAATCAATTCCCGTAAATACTTTTAGTTGCTTTCTAAAGTAAAATTTCAGGAACTGGTAAAAGTTAAAACCAAATGATCAATGGTCAAATAATAATATGTATAATTTAATATACATTCTTTGTTGTTTTAAAAATAGTTTTGTTCTATTTCAGTATATAGGCCAAGGCTTGAAAGTATCATGCATGGAAGATGCAACTTGGCTGTAAAACAGAAAGCAAAAAGCAGCCCCAATATGTTGTCCATCTCATGATGACAAATTGTGAGTGAGAAAATTATTAAAAAAATGTCTTCAAATTGTTGCTTCGGGGTTCATTTAGATTAAACATTGAGGCCACATATTTGCTACAGTAGTAGCCTTCTCATACCATTTACTCAAACAGTTCAGGAAGTACCTGTGCACTCCGGACAGCACTGTCCTGGCTTGGTAACTGGTCGGACACAGGGTGTTGGTGGGCAGACCAGGGGCACACAGGTAACAGTGCCTCTGACACAAGTGCAGCGCTGACAGGGGTTGGAGGAGGATTTGAAGGTTTGACTGTGAGAGTGGACGACACTCTCATACAGACAGGAGTCACAGACGGGGCAGCAGGTATCTGAAGGGACCGGGTGGGAGCACCGGACTGGACAAGGTCTCTTCTGACAGTTCACAACCTCATTCTGATTAGAGAAGGGGATGAAGGAACAAGTTGGAAAGAAAGAAAAAGTTTTTTGATGAAGTAATTTGACTTCATCAAGTACAGTTTCATTTTCATCCATTAAGGATTATCAGACTGACCAGACAAGAGCATGAAGAGCAGGAATCAGAGGGAGAAGTGAAGGAGGAGCCGGACTGATATTCTTTACCCCGATGAAGACAAATCCCTGTGCAGACAGGGCAGCATTCCCCAGGAGGGGTCAATGGACGTGCACAGGTCACTCTTGGACAAGACACATGCATACACACCACACCACCATTCTATAGAGAAAAACACACACATTGAGGTTGACAATGTTACTTTTGTATATTCATTATAGTCCGTAGAACTAAAGATAAAAAAGATGAAGTAGATATAGCTAGGCGTATTCATGCACCATGTGCAAAAAATGACTCTTCCCAGAATCATCCTGTTGGAAGGGATGCTCCATTGATACTCCATTAAAAGTCTTTGAGACGTATATATCATTTTTAAGCAATGATTGTTTGTAACATACTAAACAGGAAAATGTGGATTACGCTGCAAACTGACGTCAATATGTTTTGACACTTGTTTTTGGTGTAACTCTGGGACATTGCAGCTGCCATCCTATGGGAAGAAGCAAACTATTCAGAGCCTACAAGAGGCAAGTATTTGAAATTAAAATACGTGAGTGGTAGTACCAGACAGGAGCAGAGCTGGCAGTGGTCTGCATGGTGTGGGAATCGCTCTCCGTTGAAACAGCCTCGTCCGTTGAAGTTGCATCCATCACAGACTCCACATGCACAGCCATCCAGAGCTGGATGTGGGCATGACACAGCAGGGCATCTTCTCTGTGTACACACCACGTCACCTCTCTATGGGGAAAAAAGATAATATGTACAGTAGCTGTGAGGGTGCAGAGAGACCTCCAAACTAAATGCAGCCCTTCTCCCTCTCACTGAGCATGTGCAGTCCTGGCACCCTCCCTCTCCTCCTGGAAGGATCTGTCCATCAACGTATGTCACACCTTGGAATTGACAACCTATACACAAAGTTAAACATCAATTAATGACTTACTCTATATAACATGAACTGTGATCTGTTGTAAGCTGGTTACCGTCACAGACAGGGCAGCCACAAGGGTTGGTGACCGGGTGAGGACAACGTGCGGCTGGACATGACATCTTCACACACCGCACTGAACCACTCTGTAAGAGAAGAAGCATCACACATTGTCTAGAAGAGATTAACGAGCAGGAATGTGAACCCGAATGTATGTTTATACTACCTGGCAGGTGCATTCAGCGCAGAGGTTTCCTGGGTCAGGGATTGACTGCCCATCTGCAAGGACTGCACTGTTATAGAAACAGCCTGTCAAATAAAGACAAGTATATTTTGCCATTTTGTAATCATGGGAAAGATGAACAAAGAAAGTTTAAAATGAATGATCCTAAACCTGGAATGTGGGCAGAGTTTGATTTTGACTTTACATACGTTCACATTCTCCACAGCATTGTCCGGGTGGTTTGTAAGGGTGACTGCACTCTCCATAGCAAGGTATCTTGGTGCAGATGACCTCGCCTCCGTAACAGTAACATACGCCACAAGGGTCTTTGTCATCAGCAAACTCTGTGCCATCCGGGTATTCTTTACCATGAAACATGCAGCCTGCAAGTAGAACACTGGATTATTAAGATATTTTTTAAAAACAACCTTGGGAATACAGTTCCCAATTAAAGCTGTTGACAGAAATGTCTGTGTCTTCAGTAACTGGAACATTTGCGAATAACATTTCACTGACCATCACAGGACATGCAGCACTGTCTCTGGACTGGGTGGTTACAGTTGGACGGTGGACAGTGCTTCCTCTCGCATCGGACGGAGCCCTCACGGCAAACACATACTGCACATTGATCAGATGCATCATCCCAAGTCTCCCCATTAGCTCGCTCTCGGCTCTCGTATAAGCAGCCTGCAAGGGAAATGAGACAGAGAAAAATGATTAAACCATAAAAAGTGCTGCGTCACACTTGCTGGGGTCTTTTGTTGAAACTGATGACATAAAGTGATTGATCAAAATATACAAACTGCTTTATCTTTGTGTTACAATATCTTGGCAGAGATATGAAAGTGTACCTTCGCATGTCCGGCAGCACTGCTGTGTGATGGGATGAGAACATGGAGCAAAGGGGCAGGGCTTGCGCTGACAGTGAACAATCCCATTGGTGCAAGCACATGATCGACAGTTGTCGGTTGGGTGGTAGAAACGCTCGGTGTGCCTGTAGGGTTGCTGTTCATACACACAGTCTGATGGAGGAGCTGAGGGAATATCAGTGAAAAAAATCAACTGTGTGTCTCCACTATACAACTTCATAATCTCTGTTATGTTCAACCATCATGAGCCAGGAAACAAACTCAACCATAGAAGATGTACCAACCCAGCCAATCTAATTAGGAGGTGTAGCGTTAGTCTGAAAGGAAAACTACCAGTAACACATGGTTTCAGGATTATTATAATAGTCTCTCTTAAGCTTTCTCTTTTCAAAATAAGGATCAGATGAAGTCGATATGAAGACATCATTTCATATAAAAACATAAAATACCAATTTAAAACAGGAACGAAAAGGAAATAATAGCTGCTCACTACCAATAAGAGTGTAAAAAAGTGTACATTTTTGGGAGGTAAATGTTGCCATGGACTCAGTTAGTTAGCTTTGTTTCATTAAATGTATGCCAAATGAATTATCATGCAAGAAAAAAAGAGATATAAAAATATGCGTATTGTGTCTGTGTGATTTATGCCAAAGCAAGTACGCTTTTTTATGCAAATTGTGGTAATCGAGCGCTAATGGTAAAACTAATTGCCTCATTGAGCTCCAACTGCCTACTGTGTTGAGATATGAGCAAAATGATGTGCCCATACAATAACTAACCTCGCGTCTATTTCAGAGCACTTTCTTTTCTCTCTTGCACATCCTTACCAGGACACTGGGGGCAGCAGTCTCCAGGCAGCACATTTGGGTTGGAGCATGGCAACAGTGGACACCTCTTCATCAGACACTGGACATTCCCATTCTACAAGAAACACGACACAGATTGAAATAAAAAAAAACCTGCAGGTGATCAACACAGCAGGGTTAATCATGCTGTGATGCTCATTATTCTTACTATGCAGCTGCATGTCCTGCATGTGTCAGTAGGATGGGGAAACTCCTGTCCATTGGGATACTCTTTCCCAGCATAGCTGCAGCCTGATATCGAGGAATGTTGTGAAAATTTAAATTAGTTAGATTCATTTATATTATTTATAAAAAATGTATGTTTCCTCACCATTGCAGTTGTTTTGACAGCAGGATCCGTGTAGAGGCGCGTTACAGTGAGGATGAGGGCATTGGGCTTGCTTGCAGTCAATCTGGCCGCTCACACACTTACACTCCTCACACACACTCACAGGGTTGGCAAAAGCTTCTCCATCCACAAATATGCGGTTTTCAAAGGAGCAGTCTGTGAGAGATGCAAACACATAGACACTATAGTGAGCTGACTGAAAATAAAGTAATAGAAAATTCAAACAAAACACCTACTACTTTATTCACGACCAAATCTAGTTATGAGTTTGGGTACCTGGACATTTTGGGCAGCACTCTCCAGGTGGTGTGTATGAGTTAGAACAGTTGAGTGCGGGACAAGATCTTCTCTCACATTCTACGCTGCCATGCTGAGGAGAAGGGAGGGCTGTATCAGCACGTTTGAAGGCAAACAAATGTATTGTGTGTGTGTGTTTTTTTAGAATGGAGATGTGCTCACCTGACATGTGCAGATGTGGCAAGGGTGGTCAGGAGTCGTAAACCTTTGACCATTGCTATAGATACGATGGTTGTAGGTGCAGCTTTCACACAATGCACAACATGAGCCTGAGGAAAGGAAAAAGAGTGTACTGATGTTACACTGTCACCTGTATATAAACAAAGCTTAGACACACAGTCTTACCAGTAGTCTTGCTGGGATGTAGGCAAGCGGTCGGGGGGCACTGTGTGTGTGTACACATCGTCTCTCCATTCACACAGGTGCAGCTGGAGCAGGGACCCTCAGGGTGCCAATTGGAGCCTTCCTCATATTCTACCCCCTCCAACACACACGCTACAATGAAAAAGAGGAGTCATATATTAATTGATGAGTTGCACCTGTGTGTGTGTGTGGTGTGTGTGTGTGTGTGTGTGTGTGTGTTTGTGTGTGTAGGTGTGTGTGTGTGTGTGTGTGTGTGTGTGTGTGTGTGTGTGTGTGTGTTATAACCTTTGCAGATTGGACAGCAGAGTTGTGGATCTATAATGGGGTTGGAGCACTGGACAGAAGGGCACTTCTCGTCACGGCAACTTACATTCCCACCCTAAAACAGATTAAAGAGTATGAAAACGTTGTGATAGTGTGTTACGGTTTAAAAGATCATACAGAACAATAATAGCTATTATGGGCTTGCTCGATCAGGTAACTAGAGTTGTATCAAAGGTTTTGAATGGTATAAACGAACATGGTTCAATACAAAATTCCTCAAGTTTAACCCCGTTCTTTTTGAATATACTGCCTGGACTTGCCTTACACCGGCACTGCAGGCAGGGTCCACTTCCAGCAGGGATAAACACTTTTCCTTCAGCATACACCCTCCTGTCATACTCACATTCTGTGGGAACAAATACAATAAACTTGTAATATGCTTGAACAGTAACATTAGAATTGGAGGATGGCATGCAATATGCAAAACAAACTTGACAAAGACATGAGGAAATGGCATATTTTTTGACAAATATACAGATGCAGTCTGCTGACCATTGCATGTGGGACAACACTCTCCTTTGCGCATAGCTGGATGACTGCAGTGTGGCGGAGGACATGATGAATCCATACGCTCACAAGACACTTCTCCTGCCTAACAGGTAGACACGAGAGACATAGATAGTCAGATACAGATATAGCTATATGGGTTATTGCAGATAACCCATATCTATATATATATACACTATTTTTTCAAGAAAGGAAACAGCTTCATGTTCATATTTAATTCCATTTGCCTTTACTCTTGTAATGTTGCCAGGTTTTCTTTGAACCCCTGGGTCTTGAATACATGCCAACACATCATCCAGTCACATGAACATAATGAATAAAACAACGTGGTCAAAATGAACTTACAGAACAGCGGCAGTGGAGGCAGGGGTCTCTCCTGGAGGGGAACTTCTGTCCATCCACATACACCTTGGATTCATATTCACACTGCTCACACCTACAGGTCACACACACCGTAAACATGTAAAACTTCTGGAAATGTTTCAGTTGTCTGGAAAAGTAGGAGTTGAATGAGGTGGATTGAGGCAGGCTTTGAAGTGATATGGATGAGGTTAGACAGGTAGGTTACCGTGGGCAACAGTCTCCAGCACGATGCACAGGGTTTCGACAAGTTAAGACAGGACAGGAAAGGGGTGAACAAGCCACATTTCCATTCTGGAGGAGAAAGATATAATAAAGATAAACTTGATTTATACACACAAAAATAGAAATGTAGTGATGAATGTGCTAATAAATTCCATACCAAACATGTGCACTCTTGACAATGGTCTCCAGTCGGGATCACAGCTCCGTTAGAGAAGTCATGACCCTTCACACCACAGCCTAAAAGACATCCACAAACACACGCTGTGTCTCTACAGTTTACTGAAGCCCCACACACACACACACACACACACACACACACACACACACACACACACACACACACACACACACATACACACACACACACACACACACACACACACACACACACACACACACACACACACACATACACACACACACACACACACACAGCTCCAGTTAATTGAAGAAACCAACCTTGACAAACTGGACAGCAGGTATTGGGTGAGGGGGCAGCTGGGTTTTTGCATGGTGTGTTACACTGTTCCTTCTCACAGCGGACGTGACCCTCCTGGTGAGAGAACAATATCAAAACAGATGAAGGTGATAAAGAAGATAAGAAGGTTAAATTGCCAATCAGTATCAAACCCACCAAACAGTAGCAGACATCACAAGGATTCCCCACCGGCCTCCACTCGGCTCTATGATCATACTGGACACCAGAATGAATGCAGCCTGCAAGCACATTTTTACATAGCTTAACTGGTGTTGAAATGAACACATAGGAAATAAAAATGTCTCTTTCAACCATTTGCATTAAGAACAATCTTATCTGTTGCATGGACTTATATCACCCCTCAAATCTGCAAGCAAATTTGCACCCCCTGCTGTCTGGAAGTGGTGCTTTCTGACCATTTTTAAACTACCAATGTATTCTATTAATACAATATCAGAGTAACAATGATTTTGTGGTGCCATACTAACTATTACTGTTTTTTCCAAATATAGGTGAATGCTCATCCCATTTAATGTCTGCCTAAGGACTTGTTAAGATCTTGCGAACCAAATCTTGGGGATATTTTCTTAAAACCTTTGTGAGACAGTTAGACAAATTACATTTTGGAAAGAACCTGATAAACTGTGACGGCAGTTCAGAGTTTGGATGTATTCCAAAATGAATTTATACAAAGAAGGATCTATGCTTTTGGGCATTTAAAAAAAAAAGTTAGGTTCTTCATAAAAGTGTTTCATGTAGTGAACTGAGGCTGAAGCTTTGCTTCAGTTTTTTTCTCTAATAAAGATTGTTGAGGACAGATTTGTGTTTTTGCTCTGTCCTTACCTCTGCATCGCTGGCAGCAGTCTCCAGGTACAGTCTCCTTTTGTGTGCAGTCGAGTGAAGGGCAGGGTTGATGATAGCATTCCCTGTTACCCTCCTGTTTACATAAAAAAAGGTGAGAGAAAATGATGAACAGGGAACACCAGAGCAATTGGTTAGGCTCGAATATGTTTGTTTTAGTGTATGTGAATGTTAAAACAAAGATACTCACCTTACACGTACATGTCTGACAGCCATCTTTACTGTAGGACACATTATGAACTGTACCATCCAGCTCACAGCCTGAAAGTGAGACAGAAGTTTAAGTGGATAAACATTTCCGAGCTTGTGGGTGTGTCGGAAATATCCCCGGAGATAAAGAGTGTATCCTGGTAGTTTAAGTAAGAAAGGAGGAATGTGGAAGTAAGTTTGAGCATTGGTTGTCCCTCTTTGTCTATCTATGCAGATTTATTTCACCTTATATATGTGCTTGCTCTCACACATACTATATTTTATGGGCCGCATCTATAACCACAAATGCCCACAGCCTTCTAGGCGCTAAAGATCTAAAGCCAGTCTATTAACACTGGAAGAGATTTACTGTAGGAGTAATAGATCACTGCAACAACTTCCCCCATTCTTTGACTGTTTATGTTATTTTGATGAAAAAGAACGTTGTTTACTGTAAAGCACATACTAAACACTGTGAAGAGCAAAGTCGCTCAATTTGTTCCATCAAAGGCTTTCAGAGAGCTCATGAAATATTTATTTTGCCTAGCTTGGACATTTCAGCAGATAATTATTTTAATGACAACTCTCCAAAGGACAGAGACAATGTGTTTGTGTGTGAGAGAGGGCAATAATCACAGAGTGTGAGAGAGGCTAGTGAGGCTGCCTACTGTGCCAGCAGCCAACAAGCATTTCCTCTAGCAAGCCAAGCATGCATGAGATCAAAGTGTGTGTGTGTGTGTATGTGTGTGTGTGTGTGTGTGTGTGTGTGTGTGTGTGTGTGTGTGTGTGTGTGTGTGTGTGTGTGTTTGTGTGTGTGTGTGTGTGGGATTCTGCGAGTCTGTGTCAACTGGGTGCCATTGGAGTCTTCTGGCCAACATGCAGAAACAATTAAGGGCAGGATGGAAACAGGCGGAGACAGTGACAGAGCGAGTAGTCAAGAGGGGTGAGAGAAGGGACAGTGGATTGTTTGGGCACATGTGTATTACATAGACGGTAAAATGTGAACAATAAGCAGGACAGAACACAGTTTATATAACTCTGTGGGAGTGGACTAAGGAAGAAAGAGACAAAGAGAGACAGAGAATAGTAGAGTCCTTCGTGAGGCCAGTCCAAATTCAACTGAAGTCCCAAATGTTTGTTTCACAGTTACCTCAAATGGTCAAACCAGGAAGTTGAGTACAACTGTATTACCAAACAATGGCAACATACTCTAAAACTTAAAGTATGCATTGGTAGTAATATAAAACAAAGTGTCAAATGGTCCCCTTATAAAGAAGATATGGTCAGCATCTTAGGAGACAGTTGCATTTTTAGACATCCAGCAGATACAAGTCATGTTTCTGGACACCCAAAAAATGTTAGTCTCTTTTAGCTCTGTTTTTTGTCTCTACCCAACCCTGAGGGAAATATCTGGCTCTTTCGTAGCTAATTGCTGCACCATATCTGTCCACTGTCTGATAAAGGTTTGTTTAGCCAAAACATTGCTGTCTGCTGCAGTTTGATGATGAGAGCGGTCACTGTAAACTTGAACAGGAAAGTTGTGAGTGGTACAAACCAAAACAGTCAGCTGACTAAACGTTGAAATACTCCATAAAGTTGAGGAGAACTGCAGCGCTGGGTGATAGTTCTCAGTGGGTTCCTCACTAAAAGCAACTCCCTTCCCATTACACGTATTTATGTGTTACATCCTAAAGATAAAAACATATTGATAAGTGTGACCTTCGGTGGTATCTACCTCAGCAGAAAGTCCACCTGTCAAATACATTTAGGGTTAAGGGAATTTTGTTTCTGCTGCTCAAAGCATGAAAAAAATGCCTTACAAATAATTCAACAATAATATCACTTTCCAGAAACAATGTCCCTGATACTATATAACCTACATAGCTTTCTGTCAACAGGGCACTTCTTTCAACAGAATTATTGATCAAATAACTCCAACCAACTCCTGACAATGTAGTCTATGGATCATCAAGACTAATGGAGACATTACTGATTATTATCAAGTCATTATTATTAATTATCTCCATGGCTAGATATCACTAGAGGTAAGTAAGAAAATATAAATGCTTTTATGTAATATACAAAACAAATACATACTATGTATATAGAGCAGATTAAGAAAACATTACAGAGATAAAGGGTCACCTTTTTTTTTACCTGAACCCTATTTCCCCATGTTTTTGTTTCCAAGTGACTACAAGGGACAAAACATTTTTCAATTGGTCCAGTATTGAGCAAGTAATTTACATCCACTAAAAGTGATTGTTTTTGCCACTTTCAGGCTCAGATTGTTAAGTGTTTGACAACATGAACAGAGAAATAAAATGTGTTTCCTACTTTACAGCTGTTTAGCAGCTGGCTGCTGCTAACCAGCTCCAATTTTACTTGTTTATGTCAGAATATAAAATATTTAAATCACATTTTGCTATTGTAACATTGGTATCAAAGTATTTGTCCCATTTAATTCCAGTATCAGTCCTTTCAATAGTCATTCTTATCATGAAATGCTTTCAGCTTCTCTGACCAGACAGAGACGATGTAAATACAGGCTAATGGTCCATTCTCTTCTCACTGCTGTAAAAAGTAGCCCACTATATTCTTCCATTTTTTTAGGAAATGATCCAGTGTTTACCAGCCATGGCATATTACATGGTTTCCAGTAGCTGGATCCCGCCACTCTGTGAAACAGGAAGCACAATTGCGCACATGGCTGACAGCCTCAGGGTACAAATGGCAACGAGTCTGATGGCAGAGGTCAGGACAGCTAATGGGCGCAGAACCAAGGAGACAGCCGCTGAACCAGTGGAGCTTGAAACAAAACCTACAGTGTTTCAAAGGAACAGGCATCATTGGTTAGAATGCTAAAAAAAAAACAAGTGATAAAAGTAATTAATATTCAAAATATGACTACTGTCTTGTAAAGCCAGGTGTTATGTATCAAGTTCTGTTTTCTTCATATTAGTTTCAAAGACTGAGATAAGCGTGGTATTTGGGTGCTAAAGCATTGGGGATAGGTTTAGATGATTGTGTCTCACTCTAGAAACTTTGCAACTTGAGAACAACTGTGAACTTGCTGTTGTAAGTGTAAAATAAAGTTTGGATCTGCAACTGCATGGTCTTGTTTTTATCTCAAAGTTATTGAGAAGAAGATATTAGATGGATTGGAAATTGGAAATTGACCAATGGCAGCCTAGCAAATGTTGTGTGTGTCCAATCAGGTCAAATTGATGAGAGCTCATGCTGATGTCTAGGGTTAAGAAGGCCATTACTCAACTGTGCAACATACTTAAAATGATGTCTCCCAAGCTGAGCCGTGTCATTCAACAATGAGCATCAAACAAATTGTGGGCTGGCTTTGCAAGACTATTGTCACTATTCTTATTGTAATGCTGATACCTATGATCTGGTGTGATTGGAAGCCCTATGTTGCTCCTATTTGGAGCAGCTGCTGCATTTTCTGTCTTATTTTGTCCAATCCATTCCTGCTCTAGTTGACCATTCAGAGCACTGCTTTTGTCCAGATTAAATTCCATCCAGTCCTGCATGGCCCAGTGCTGGGGCAGGGAGGTGACTGGAGCACAGGTACGGTTGATGCTGTTTAAAGCTCGGTCACTGGATGACATCAAATGTTGCTGCGTGTGGAAGTAGAACCGCAGGTAGTGTGGCCCATTGAAGAACCAGTTGCAGCTGTCCTTGTCATAACCATCTCTTCGAAAGCCAAATGCATCAAATCCACTGCGATCTAAACCAAATGGATCAAACCCATAGATACTGTAGCCATTTTCATTGAAAAGTTCGGATATCATCTTGTCTCGGTGTGTGTTATTATCACCCCTCTCCTTTTCATCTTTCTTGTCATCCTCTTTTTTCTTCTCATTCTCAAACATCCCATCCTTACGCATACCAAACCAAGTGATATTAGAACGGTTGAACCCATAGTGGTTTAAACCAAATACGTCATATCCATCCCTATCAATAAAGTCCCGATTAAAGCCATCTTTGCCGTAGCCCCAACTGTCCCAACCGCTTCGGTCATAGCCATTACGATCATATCCATGTTGGTTAAAACCACTGCTCCCAATGACAAAACTGTTGCGATGTGAATTGGGTTTGTCAAAGTTATGCATTGGATATTTCAGACTTCCTTGTGGGTATGTTTCTAATGATGTGATATTACAAGGTGCACCAATGGTTATGGGCACATACACAATACACATCTGCTTCTGGGAAGAAATCACATCATCGGGGGTAACATCAAAAGGCTTCATCTTCACATGCCTCTGTGCAGTAGGGTAAAGGATGTCACTTTGAGCATGATCATCTCTAGAAGTTTGTCTTTTTGATCCATGCTCATGTTTATCTTGCCACTGTGCCCACAGCTTGTCCATGAATGCCATGTGTGAGATGTATAAAGGGTCGTAAGCAGCCAGAGGTGAAGCCATGTGACCCCCTACCCAAAGCCTAAAGAGGCCAGAAAAGGTCTGCAGAGACCGGGAGAACACTTGAAAGTCTCTCTGGTTTAAGGTCCTCTGCAGGGTCACTGCATCTGGCAGCCACATCTAAAGGGATTAATGGAAATTAGTTAGACGAACCCGGTACCAATAATACAGCTCAAAATTTTGCAATGTATAGAAAGTATAGTGAGGTGGGCTGTCAAATGAATAAACGCTGTTTGACAAACCAAGGAGTTGAAACGCCGTCTGAGACAAGGGGACCAGTGGAAACGGGAAGTTAAGCCTTGGAAAGGATGATGTGGGACGGAGCCGGAGCCGGGCTCACCATCTCCTCCAAACAATCCAGCCTGCCACGCAGCTGAGAACTTCATCGACCCAGAGTCCACTGTCCACTCAAAATATGGAAGTGCCAGTTGGCATGATGACATTGACTGCAGCTCACGCTCCACTAGTCGCAGGAAGTAGCGGTGCCAGGGGAGAAAGAAGGCATAATCACCGGCCAGAGGGGAGAACTCAGCTCTCAGTAGCGCAAAGCCCTTCCACAAAGCTAAATCCACATGCAAACATACAAACACAGACACAAGTAAAACACATAATAATGATGAAAAGGTATACTTTAAATTTTAAAAAGCTGAGGGAAATTTACATTTTTACCTGGCCTGGCGTAGACTTTTCTGATAGCCTGTTGGTACAACCTCCTCTCTGTCAATGTGAGGTCTCTGATCTCTTTACGTTGGATCAGGTGTTTGCACACACAGTCAACTCTGCCACTATGTGTGCATGTGCACTCTTCACAGCCTTGCCTTAACCGTTCCCCATATCTCCACAGCTTTTGTTGAAAGGAGCAACCACAACCTCCACAGCATCTCACATCGGAGCACTTCACTCCGGGAGAGAAGCTCATTACTTGTACTTCTCCAGCTTGGTTCCTCACCAAAGCTTGGCACTGTGTTTGATTGAGGTAATCACAGGTATAAATGAAATCCAGGTCCTCGCGGCAGTCTACACTTTTATGTTTTTTTTAAGATCTTCCAGCTCAATATGGTTGAAGTCTATATTGTCGTATTGCATTACATTCTCTAAATTACCCAGGTCGGACCCACAGAGAGTCCTATTCACAGAAGAGATGTTGTATCCATGTTGACTGTGATTCTGGTGGCCTGTGGGAAGATCCTGCCTTGGTTTGCGAAGGCAGCAGGCACCCAACGTGCACTGGTCCATACAGGCATTAAAGGAAGAGAAGTTGTTGCTGCTGTGTCCAGTGCAGTAGAGGAAGTCCTCACAGAGGCCTGAGGTAGGATTAAAGGCCCAGCGGCATTGAAATGGCTGCATCCCTTCACACTTGTTCTCTGGTTTGGGTACCCAACATGCCTAGAAGTTGGGAGGTGGGACACAGGGCCTCTTACCCAGCCTTAAACCCCACTGCAATGCCATAGCCAGAATGGACAAAGGTATAGCCTGCTATTGGGCTCACCCATTGCAGCAGGGCAAGTAATGTCTTACAGCTAAAACATTAACATGACAATAACAAGAGCCATCTAAAAACTAGAATAATTTGACATTTGGAGAAACACAGTCATTTACTTTTCTTGCAGAGTCAGATGAGAAGGTTGATACCACTCTCACATCGATCCATTAAACATACAGCCACTGCCTGGAGACGTTGAACTTAGCTTAGCACTTAGACTGGAAACAGGGGAAAAGCTAGCTCATTTCAGTGAAGTAAAAAAAAAAAGTCTGCCTTTTAGCAACTATGAGATTTGTATTGATCTTCTTATCTAATTTGCAAAATAAATTGTATTTCCCAAAATGTACTACCTCACTATAAGTCAACTGTGGTGTCAAATGTTGCAGGTAAGTAGGCTAAAACTAAAACTATAAGTTAAAACTATAAGCTAAAACTATAAGAAAACTAAAATAACACCACACTTAACAGAAGAGGTGTTCAAATCTTAATTTTCATGAGTGATTATGACCCACCTCAAACTTTTCAAAAGTTCTGGAGACCTGCCGGGTAACCAAACATACAATAAGCAAATCTTCCAAGCTAAAACAATAACACACCTACTGTAGACAAAGCTGGGAAAAGCACACATGCCCGACATTACAAGAAGCCTCTGTGATTCTGTACTTAGGCATAGAAGGTCTTTGAGCTGAATGCATGTAATACTGTCAGCATGCTAACATGCTCACAATGACAATGCTAACATGTTTATGTTTTGTTGTGAGGCATACCATTTTACCATCTCAGTTTAACATGCTAGCATGCTGACATTTTCTGAATCACACTAAACACAAAATACAGCTGAAGCAGATTTCCATTCAATAGGACTAGTTGGAACATTACCAAAGTGGACTGACATCGTCACACCTGGACATTGCCGCTAGCATGGCTAAAATGGCTGTATCTAAGATACATTTTCACAACAAAAAGTAAAAGGTTCAACTCAGACATTTAGTTGTTTTGTAACACATTATGAATCTACTCTACCCCACTAATCTTGGTATAACAATACCTGTCTCAGCTGTCTCTGACACACTGGTCCCTTGGTGTTGGGGGGACAGGAGCAGCGAAACCCAGCTGGGTCAGAGGTCAAGACGAAACATACGCCTCCATTTTGACAGGGGTTAGAAAGACATGGGTCTGAGAAAGGGATGGTCATCTGCAAACTAGCTACTTAACACCAGTTGAATGTGTGTTAGTGTTAGGTTTGTTAAATCATAGTTAGATTTGATTTTATGTTTTTGTAAATGTGAGACGCGAGTGACCAAATGAGGGAGGGAAAGAGGAGCAATAGAAAACTGACAGAAGCTGAATACTTTTTACCTTTAATCTTAGCTTGGCATGTGACCTTTCCAGATGTGCACACACACACAGTGGTGAGGTCAATCTGCCAGCGTCTGCCATCCTCCACTTCATGCCCCTCCCACACACATTGCCGCCTCACACACTCACATCCCTCCAGGTACTGTACGCGTGACTGTAGGTCTGCGTTCTACGGAAAAACAAAAACTCCATGTCACGTCCCTTTATATCACTTGACATACTTGTTCTTTCATTGAAAGTCATACAATCTAAGTGCAATACATACCTGCGCTTTGACCATGTCCAGCATATGAGCCAGCTCCTCCAGCCTCTTCTCCAGCTTCTTCAGCCTGTCATCTTTCTGTGCCTGTGGAACAGACTTCACTCCTTGAGGAGATCCTGGGGGCCCCAGCACCACACCTCTCTGCAGCTGGTCACTCTGGACACCCTGGAGAAAATGGTTGGTTTGGTCTGTTGCCCTGCTGCTTGTTTGATGTTTACTAGAGGATGCATCCTGCTGGAACGATCGACTGCTGTCAGTCCGAGAATCTGAGCTATCAGCGTTTCTGAACTGAGACGGAGACAGAGCATCTGGAAGGAGAAAGCAGCAGAAGTTGGGTGAAGAGATTCCTGAATAATTCTTGCATTAATAAAAGAAAAAATGTTGAGCTCAAACAAACATCCTGGGAAAATGCTGTCAAAATGAAGACCCACACTGAGGAATATTAAACAAACTGTTTGGGGGACTACAAAATAAATAATTGAGGAGGGCTTCATAGTGAGCTTTGAAATGTTTATTTTGAAAGGCATGCTTGTGGGGTCTCTTCTGCAATATTCTTTTGTATCTATCTTTTATATATATATCCTTGTTCTGTGAAAAAGTATTTGCATTCAGTTTTTATGTTAAAAACATCTTTCTTTACCTGTAACATTGTCACAGAGCCACGGCCTTCTTAGGTATGCTTTCATTGAAACCTCAGCTGTCTTCAAATATCCCTGTATTCATACAGAAACACAGAAATGCACACATGCTAAATGTTACTCTGTATACAGAATTCACATAGAATGGAGGCAGAAACTAAGGAATGTAACTGTTACGAAGACTTATTGTATACATTTTGAATATACAGTACTGCAGTTCCAATTTGCTGTAATGTCGCTGTTTTTGTTTCATCCTTTTGTGATAATGTTGAACTGCAATTGGGCTCAATTATCTACTAAAAGAGTACTGTAAATGGTATGTAAATCAGTGAAGGTGATGTCAGTATTCGATTATGTACAGGTATTCAGTATGTGCAAGAAACTCACACTAAATTTGCTGTCTTTCTTGCCTGCTGTGCTGGCAAGTGTGACCACAGCATCTTGAGGCAGTTCCAGATTGATTCTCTCGTCACTTTTTATCGGTACAACAACAGCTTCTTGACAGTCTACAAAGAATGCCAGTCTATCAGTCTCCAGGCTCACAGCCAACTGTACCCACTCCTCCCCGGAGAAGGGGTTTCTCCTTGGGAAGTGAAAGCTGGCATGACCCTGAGCTTCTCCTCCAACCTGGTAGTCCAAACGCAGAGAAAAGTTGTGGGTGGAGGAGATGATTTGGAGAATGGGAGAGGATGCAGAGGAGATAGAAAAAAGAGTGGCACTGGAATCCGACGCCTGATGCCCCACCAAATGCACCCCCATACTGCCCTGAAGGCTGGAGTACAGCAAATGGGAATATTCACGAGGAAGAGTTAGGTACGGTGCTCTGGAACGTATTTTGTACATCACACTGCCAGGACTTTGTAGTCTGGCCACACCGCTTATGTGGTGGGACATGTTGAGGGCTGCCAGAAGGTCGATCACTAAGAGAGAGAGAAAACAGACTTGTGACAAATACTCACTGCTAAAAGCTTAAGTTGATAAGTTTGTTTTGGTTAATGGGAAACATGTATAGTTTCCCCAAGTGGTGGAAAGTGGCTAAGTGCATGTACACAAAGTAAGTATGTAATACAATTACTTGCAATTGAGTATTACAATAGCTATAGGCCACGCTTGTTTGTAAATAAATATTTTGCATGGAAACATAGGATCTGCTAATATAAATTGATGCATGGTTAATTATTTATCTACCCAACATTATGTAAAGTAGTTGAGGTGATCTACACCAGCACAACAGCTATACCATGTTGCTTGCACACAAGTAATCATTGGTAATAACTGAATACAATAATATATGATACGACTGTACTGCAAAAACAAGTACTTACTTTTGACACTTAAGAATATGTTGCATGAAGCACTTTAGTTTTCCTTAAGAATACTTTCAGTTTGCCGTATTTCTACTTTTACCAAAATAAAAAAAATCCATATAAAAATTAAAAAAACAAACAAACAAAACTACAACTATGCAAAGTAATAAAACATTAACCAGCGAACCAAGCATGCTTTTGTACTCACCACTCTCATGATTTGGACTGGAGTGCCACTGCACAGACGCAAAGATACAGAGCAAATGTATCTCCAGCAGCAGGAGCGTCCTCAGTTTGCCGCTCTCCATTCTCCAGATGCAACCAAAATTTTAAGCCTAGATTAATCCTTAAACAATGTATGCAGAAGGCATGGTATTCATCGCCTCTTTAACCTTAATCTGGTGACATGGACCTTGGACTGTAGGTTAAAGATTTTCCTGTTTTCACTGCGAGCAGATCTTTTCCAAAGAGCACACAGGGGAAACATGAAACATCTGGATGCAGGCAGGGCGTCACTTCTCTGCAGTCACACAATTACATTCTCCCCTGGGGCCATATCTACAACGTACTTTCACTCCATGATCACAAAGGCATAGAGGTTGATGAATATTACTATCCTTGCTCAAGATGCTTGTTTTTGTTAAAAACAAGAGATAGGGAAAAAGACAGACATGCAGAAAAGTACAGGTGAGCAGTGCGCATGAGGTCACCGGTTCTTGTCTGTCTTGTTCAGTTTCCAGTCCCAGAAGGATAGCTGTGGGTGAAGTCCTTTCTTCCCTTGTTTTCCCTCGTTTTGTCAGGCAAAAAAAAAAAAAAAAAAAACCCTCTCCACCAAACACTGCTCAGTGGTGTTGATTCCCAAAGACCCTCGTTTTGGTAATCAGCTAAAACCTGGACTTGAGGGGATCCACGCTGAAGCCGCCAAAAATGTATGTGTTTGTGTATGTGTGTGTGTGTGTGTGCGCAGAGAGAGGGAGAGAGAGAGAGAGAGAGAGAGAGAGAGAGAGAGAGAGAGAGAGAGAGAGAGAGAGAGAGAGAGAGAAGGGGCGGGAGTAAACACAAGTAGTCATGTTTCACTGCTTTGGAAACGGTCCCAGTGTGCATCCCACTGATCTCAATCCCCCCACCTCTGTCTTCACAACTCTTGGCTTTCCCTTCATGTTGTTGTCCTTCTCTTCTCTGCTGGGTTGATTGTTTCAGAGCCTTTCTTTGAGTGCACCCTCATAAGCAATAGCTCTGAGACGACACAGACACAGCCACTCAAAAGGACAGACATATGCCCCTCTGTCTTCTTGAAGTGTTCTTGGTGTGATGATGACACCCAGGTGTTTCATAATGGATTCAGCAAAATGGAGAGTCTCATCATTCCAGATTGTTTACTAGATTGAGAGTATATCTGTTGCAGGAGATCGAGGCTTCAAGAAGACACTACTTTGAACTCATGACTTTAAGTGAGATCTTCCCACCGTCTGTCCACATACTAAACAAACCTCGTCCCCTCCGTGACTAAGGCCAGCTACTCTGTAATAATCACAATTTAAAGGCTTGCTCTATTCGCATCTGTGTTTTTTTCCACATACACAAAATTCTTCCCGGATGCCATGACTCTTTCAGGCCGAGAGGGCTGATTAGAGACACTGATAAAGCAGTAAAAGCTTAAGAATGCAACATTATTTTGTTAAAGGAGCAATACACAATATCCTGACAACTAATAGAGCAGCGAAAGACGATTAGCTATGTCAAGATAATGTGGAGTAATGTTATCTAAGCTTCTCTTTGCTTTGTTTACAAAGCTGGCCTGGGTGCATGATTTTAGTACATGTTGGTGTGTGTGAGCGTGCCCCACTGGCTAGCTCTGATCTGCTCTCATATAGCAGTTACATCTGATAACGCTGTCCCGACTGACAACTCGTTGTAAAAGTGTAGCACCCACCCTCAGGTTACCCCTCAGGTAAACACTGTGAGATCTTTCAGCACTGTTGTAGTGCCACAGGCTAAGGCGTCGCCACGTTGAGAGCTGTAGGGAGGCAATCAAAATGCTCCCAATCTTGCATTCTGCACCTTTAAAATATATTTTTTAATGAAGAATAAAGCTTTCTGGAGAAGGTAAATTCATTTCAAATTTTCACAATAAAAAGAAATTCTTCTCAGAAGAGCTCTTACAGGACCAAAATGTTTTTCTCACAGCAACTTTGTCTTCCTTTTACACCCAGACTATATGTTGGGTCAATGTGCAGGACAAATTGTGCAACTTAGAAAAAGACAAATAAGTCTACACTAAACCCATGCATTGTGGATATTACTAGCATGCTTATAATGACATAATGTTTACCATGTTCAGTCAGCATCTTATTTAGCGTGTTAGCATCCAGACATTAAGTAATTAACATGATACACAGAGCCACGGCTGATGAAAATGTCATACATTTTGCAGGTATTAAGTCATAAATCAAACGATTGACCTGATTATGGCGGTAGATGAAATTACCATTCATTCTAAGGGGGAACATTTCATGTCAATCTATTTAATAGTTATTGAGACATTTCACTCAATTGCCATTTCAGGTAACATTATTACAAGAAAAAGCAAAACACACATTCTGGAAACAGATGTTCAGGTGATGTTGTCAAAGCCAGCTATTATCTATCATCCACGCCCCACAATCCTTTTAACACATCTCTGCTGACATCCAGTGGCCATGCCCAATCACAGCAGTATAATAGAAACTGTTCATATAATCTTAATCCACTCAGCTATTGTAAATTTAAGGTCATTATGTCGAAATAAACTGCAGAGCTTGTCTCGTCCAGTATACTCAGTCTAAATGCTGCGTGAAATACCAGCTTCAGGCCAAGAAATATGATCTGAGAAGTGCTTGTCCTCTGCACTCTCTGACAGTGACTGTGCAGTGTTCCACCTTTCCCTAAGGCAAACTTTACACTTCTGCTCCCCCTCCTTTTCTCTGACAATGAAAACCACTCACATCCCTGCACAAACCAAAACATTTCTAGTGGAGCCAGACAATATCTTTCATCGCAGGATCCCTAAAGATATGTGCAAACACACTCCTGTAAGTGTATGTGTGTGTGTGTGTGTGTGTGTGTGTGTGTGTGTGTGTGTGTGTGTGTGTGTGTGTGTGTGTGTGTGTGTGTGTGTGTCTGTCTACGCATGCTGTGACAAAGGATGTGGGTTAATCTTCAGAAGGTGAACAGCCGATGTTTGATAGCTAATCCCTTGTCAGGCCACATTAGTTGTCACATGTCGGCGATGCTAATTGAACAAATCCAACAGGTTGCGTAAACAAATTACAAACTCATACTCTTTAGCAAGATCAAACCTGTTCAATACAATTTACATAAACATGTATATTTGAAGTATGATAAACATGCCAAGAAAATGACAAGTCCTGTTATGCTCTGTAATAAAGCAACTACAGCTTAAACTAGATTTTACTGGACATGTGACTGTTCAACTTTGATTGCATGATAAACTGTTTATGAAGGTCAATTGTCTTTGTCCCAGATAAATCCTTTAAATTCACTTGTGACCCCAGTCTCTGACCGCACCATCAGGTCCTTGCTATCTTTAATCTGATTGGCTCAGTCTTTGTCCCTGACCAGGTAAGCCCCGCCCTTGGGCTTTAGCCTCTGAGCTGACGTTGATCCAAGGTTACACACCATAAGGTGCTGTCTGCTTTTTAGTTTATGTGTGGCTGGTGTTATCTATTGTTGTGTCTACATTATTTATTCCGAAAAGCCTCAGTCTGTCTATATTGAGTCGTGCTTAGTGACTTTTCAGGGCTTTGGGAATCAGAGATGTTGCTTCCATCACAAGTCAAGAGGATATGGAGACTGACAGAGACGCTGCAGAGGATTTGACAACAACAGGTCAGTCCACTGAACAGCATAGGCAATCTGTGTTCATATCCATGACACCTCAGTTGAGTGTTCATTTACTACCCATTTGAAGCAGAGTTGTTTCAATAGGATGTCAACCCTGATCCTGAAAAGCCCACTCACCCCTCCCACCCCCATTCAAACACTGACACAAACACAACAGTGCAGCCAGTCACTCACAAGAGTATAACAGACATTTAGTCACACACCTTAATTCCCTTATTCTAGAAGTTGAATATTGTGGTGAAGAAATATGGCCAAGTTTCCAAGCAGTTGTCTGTATGGCAGATATGCTGCCGTATAGACAAGGCTCAACATTACTCTTCTCTATGCTTGTAGAAAATGCAACCCCAGAAATCCACAAATGCCGGAAGAATATAAATCTGAGTCTCGACTCTAAAGTGTTGTTAGGTCGGAGAAACATGTAGAGAAGGAGAATAGTGGGCCACTATTCAGCTGGTTTGCTCTCTCAGGCAAGCTTAAACCCACTTTAAGGGGATTTGAGGAAATTACACAGAGCAAGTGTGTGTGCTTTTGTTTGTACATTAAGAGAAGGTCTCAAGCTAATGATGCTTCTTAGGATGTGTTGTCAACACGACACAGAATAAAGCTATAGGTCCAGCCCCCTCATTCTTACCATAGAAGGGGAAAGGATGACCGTGTTTAACTAATCGTGGTTGTTATTTTTCCCTCTTCCCTCAGGAGGAACTGGTCCCTGAGGCCTTACTGAGCCCAATGATGGCCTTCATTGAACTGGAATGGAGTTTATTTCAGGCCAAGGCTCTAGTCTGCTCACTGCTGGTCCACCTGTGTCTGCACACAGCCACGGGTACTGCCACGTCACATCTGTTCGTATAGGAGTTTGGTTCTTCACCAGAATGAATGGGTTTCTTACACTCTGCATATGTGCTTGCATTGACACAGGAATGTCGGGGTGGGGTGGATGTTTGGATGGTCAGGATGTATTCACAACGATCAGAGAAAACAGCCATTCGGGAGAAGTTGTTGCTGAACTCGTGGCTGAAACCACAATGGAGGGGGTTCACTGGAGCCTGGATGGAAAAGATGCTGATTGGTTCTTCTTGGATGAAAGAAGCATCCGGCTGAACACATCAGCTGACAAGGTCCTTGACCGAGAGGTACCTGAGTCGGGATATGCCCTCTGAAACCTAGATCTGAGTGTTGGAACTTTCTTATAATAAGGAAGCCAACACATATAATGCTTGTATAAAGATTACAGATTTTATGTGTGCAATTCTATTTTGCTATTTCGAGTCTGACTGCCGGCCCCGGATAAGCGGCTGATAATGGATGGATGGATGGAGTCTGACTGCAATGAGGAACTTGTATCTAAATTTACAGCAAACTATCAGAGATTGAACCTTACAGCCTTGTCCTTGGACCAAACACAATCTCTTACCGTCATCCTCTTCCCAGCCAGCTGACTTACATCATGGCAGATGCTAAGAGCTCAACCAGATTAGCAATCTCTCTCTCTCTCTCTCTCTCTCTCTTTCTCTCTCTCTCTCTCTCTCTCTCTCTCTCTCTCTCTCTCTATCTGTCAATCTACTTCTGTCTCTATATCCTTAAAAAGGAAATATTTCAGGACTTAAAACCATTTAATACAGCTAAAAAGTTAAAACATTTAATCCTCATCAAGTATTCTTGGCATATGATCAAGATGGTCCATAACATTCATAATATTAAACACAGTCTGTTTGAGAGACATCAATTCCTCCCTCTAGAAATGCTGTGATAAAATATTGGGATGTGCATTTCTTAAAAATAAGGATTATATGAGGTGTGTATGCTATTATTTCATAAATGTTTGTTCTACATGCAAAAGTACACAACCAATACAAAAGGCTTTGAAGCCTGGGTTTAGTTTATGGAATTGAGTATTAGAGAGTTTTCCCTGTGTCAATGTCTTGGCAGTAGCCTCATCACAAAGTTACCCTTTGGTTATCATAATTTAGTATTTGTGTTAAAATATTTTAATATATTGAATTAGGGATGAACCAGACTGAGAATTTACATAGTCGTTCCTGATTGGTCAAGTCTTTCCTTTTGTAGACTTATCGTCAAATCATGTGGGTTATGTTAAAGCTTTATGTATCTCCAAAAAAAACGGTAAAAACAACAACTTGGCAACTTTACTTGCCGAGATAAATATTACTATCGCTTAGCTGATGTTTTAAATGGACGGTGCAGTTTGTTGTGTGTAGGGTGTTTGCATGTGTGTGTATTGTGTAGTTGCAGCTCTGTCTGTAGCACTGACACAGAGTGGAGATCAGTAGACAGAGAGACAGGTTTTATTTCCAGCTTGCTTTTCCTGGTTGAAAAATAGAACATTCGGCCCTAATTCCATTTTCCAAATTGTAGCAATCCAAAGTGAAGTGAACATTTCAAGCCTCCCCACCTGATTTTAGAGAATTGCTCACAAATGCAAAAATATATCTGGCGCTCTGAGAGTTAAACGTTCTCATGGGAGTGCTTTGATTAATACATATAGGCCTATTCTTTGATTTTGAAATAGCTATCTTGTTATTTATGAATGATAAATTATCCTTTATTTTGTGACCATATTTTCCATATTTACCACTTATTCTCACTGAGACCTTTCGACTGTGAGATTGACAGTCAAATCAGAGCCAATTGTCGAATAGTTGAGTATTCGGGGTCACCCCTATTGAATAAATAATTTCTTTGTTTCCTCACATCTGTTGTTGTCTCTCCGTTAGGCTCAGGGTCCTGTTCTAATGGCTGAGTTATCATGTTATGAGGACGACGCACTTCAGGTACACTTTATCAACCTTCATCTTGCCTATTACTCTTCATCCCACATTCAAACCTCTAGTCACACACTGTAATTCACTTGAAATATAACTGATGTTGATTATTGTGGTGAAAATTTATTATGGCCAAGATCCACGCAGTTGTCTCTACGGCAGATATACTGCTAGAAGGAGTCAACGTTTCTCTTCTCTGTGCTTGTAGAAAATGCAACCACGAGAAAGCCACAAATACAGGAAGAATATAAATCTTAGTGTCGACTCTAAGTATTGTTAGGTCAGAGAAACACGTAAAGAAAAAAGGATAGTGGACTACTATTCAGCTTGTTTGCTCTCTCAGCCAAGCATAGACCCACTTTAAGGGGATTTGAGGAAATTACACACAGCAAACCTCTATGTGTCTTTTTTTGCTGGAGTAGAGTGTGTACAGGATCATGGTGGAGATTCTCAATGAGAATGATAATTCGCCTGTGTTTCCAGAGGACATGGTCCATTCTCTTACCATCAGTGAGGTGAGACACTCACACAAATAAAAGAACACAAATCGGTGCATGCATACACAACACATACAAGACTAAAGTGCTAAAGTGTTTCTCTGCCTGTGTTTTCCAGCTGACTCCAGTGAACACTGTGGTGTTTACTGTTCAGGCCACAGATGCAGATAATGACAAGATCATTTACTCCATTGACCCGGCATCAGTAAGTTCTACTCCTCACACTCGTAAAAAAAAAAAAAAAGAAGCAAAACACCACCACCAAAAGAACCGTTGTTAATGTGTGTTTGTGTGTTCTTCAGCCGGATGCAGAGTACTTCAAGATCGATCTCCCAAACAGTGGAGAGGTGATCCTGTCCAAGCCTCTAGACTATGAGACCAAAACCCTGCTTACTGTCACCATCCATGCCTCTGTGAGATGAGAATTTTTAACTGTTTTAATATAAATGTATCCACACATACATCTAAATTAAAGCTGTCTCTACATTACTATCACCCAAGATTTGATTCCATGATAGAGAAGATGAACTATATTTAATTTCTTTCTCTTTCAAACTTTCACGACCAGACTTATGTCCTACTAAAGAAAGCTTAACGTGTCGTTATCTCAGGAAATGAGCACTGCTGAGCACTTCAATACCAGCACCAACATCACCATCAACATCCTGGATGGAGATGACCAGTACCCACAGTTCATGCCCTGCCAGCTGCTTTTCCAGGACGAGACCAGTCGCATCTGCACCAGCCCTGTGTACACAGTCAATGTCACAGAGGTGGAAGAGGTCAGATGCTAACCCCCCTCAATGACACCACACACACATAACCTGTGCTATACAAGAATGTCCATTTATGATGTTTATATAATATACACTGGATTTACCTTGCTAAACTTAACATTGCAAAACGTGGTTGTGTTTTGGATATTAATAACCAAGGTTTAGGACCAACAAATGTGTGTCATGTTGCAGGGGGTTGTGTTGGACTTCTCTCCTGGTCCCATTCATGCAGTGGATGGAGACAGAGGACTTAGCTCTCCACTTAGCTATGCCATTCTCTCAGGTACCATATACACACCAACTCAATTTCATATTAATAATGTGCTGTGCTTATGTCTGTAACTGTGTTTGTGTTCATGCTAGGACACGATGATGGGCGTTTCCTGATGGACAGAGAAACGGGGGAGGTGAAACTGATTCGCCTGGTTGGAGACAGACTCACAACTCCAGAGCTGCATCTACAGGTCATGGTGAGACTCACCCTCTCAGTGTTTACGGGAGGCTTGAAAGACATCCACTCTTACCAATCGTACTGATCTGTTTTCTGTCTCTCTGTGTGTCTTGCACCCAGGCATATCAGGACGACGACCCCAGGAAGTATGCTGTTGCTTCAGTGTTGGTCCGAGTTCTGGCAGTGAACCAGTTTTATCCTGAGTTTAATATGGCTAAATATCAAGGCTTTGTAACTGTTGGAAAGAGCGCTGCCTCTCTGGTCAATACTTATGGCAGCAAAGCACTGATGTTATATGTACAAGATCAAGACTTTAATCATGTAGGTATTACACAACTATTCCACACACATACGATACATACCCACTGTCCAAAAATGCTCAAAGCAAATCTGTATTTTGATTTATGTTGTCACCCATCACTGATTTTTTTATCCACAAACAGGGCTTTAATCCCATGATCCACTTCACCTTCAGTCCTACATCCAATCACACAGAAATCTACCAAATCACACAGGAGGGTCTTCTGATCGCCAGGACCAATCAGATACAACCAAATCAGAAATACATTCTAGAGGTGAGCCTCAGAGAAAACCCACTTTGATCATTTCATTGAAAACAACATACAAGCGATTTTTCATATTCTAAACCACCACAAATTGTAACCATACATTTATATTATGTTAGCTTACAAATATCAGCCTTTTTTCCTTGAAATACAATAAGTGTTTCGATACATTTCCTAACTTGCCTGAAAGCTGATTGAGATAGTACGTCCTTCATTAGGCTGGCGGCATAAGGGCAAAAAAAAACAAAAACAAAGGTTTTGGCATTTACAACAAAATAACTATGAAGTATTGTGTTTATGTACTATAATTACACAAATAACAAAGAATGTCAACAGGCTATCATCAGTGTTTCCATCCCAGAGGAACTAGATTCGTGGAAACAAACTAAAAAACGTTTGATGTGCTTTGGAAAATGATCAGCAGTAGTGTAAAGTATATCAATGTAAGTCAATTGGCTAAAACATGCAAATCAACCTGTATGTGCTAAATCTTATCAAAGACAAGACTGCATTGATATTTGATGAACATTTCCAGTTTCAACAACTCAAACCTTATGAAACATTATACGTACTTTTACATCTTGCAGTTAAGCCAGTTGTTGCACAACCTCTTTGTCTTTCTCAAAATCTCATAACAAGTAAAGACATAGTTATTATTGAAGATGTGATAACAAGTCTAAATACTTTGTAGGTAATGGCCAGAGACCAGGAGTCGGGAGATGCCACCTTTGCTACTGTCGTGGTGGAGGTGTTATCTGAAGGACAATCAAGTAAGGACACTCTCTCAAGGCTTTTACACACCGGTGGCATGATTCACACACAGGGCATTGAATATGAAACATGTAATGACCACACACAATAGGAGACAGGAAGTGCAGACTATATCAAACGATTGGTGAAGCTTGTAATGCATCATCTTTGTTATAGAGCATTTTTGTTATGAGTAAAACAACAACACGGATGCTCCAAAGACAGCAATTATATTACTCACTTCAGCCTTGACAAAGGCAGCACATACCATATCCACTCCTGCCGTTCTTACCTTACACAATAACAGCCCTATGATCTAGGCCTTTCAATATAGGACACACATTTACACAGTGTGCTGTATATATATCTAAGGCCTGGATATATACAGCACACTGCATAAATGTTTCCCAAAGGGAACTCAAATAGGATCCCGGTAGTTGGTCCTCTACCTGTTCAAACTTTTTCCTTAAAAAGTGCAAACTCTTATGGCTATGAATAGTTGGATGTAAAATATTTGTCGGCAAGTATTTCCTGTGTGTATACTATAGGCCTTTACATACTGGCATTACTGATTGCTGATGAGCCTGCAGACTGAAACCATGTATCTGTATGTCTGTCTGTTCACACCTCAGTCCCTCTTAGTCCACTGGGAGATGCAAATCCGACAAGCTGCACTCTGGGCAAAGCCTTGTTTCTGAGCATGGTGTTCATGACTGTACTTGGATGTATCCTGTCTTTGGTGATGTGGCTGAAGAAAAAGCACAAGGGAAAGCGGAACCCACTGCAAAGAGGCTGTGTGGCTCAAGGCAAACACCCCAATGTGGTGAGATGCTCTAGAATCTATATTCATATTTACTCAAATGTGTTCGTCAGTGAGTTTTAAAAATAATATTGACTGTATTTTCCCCCACAGAGTTTACGGTGGTTCCAACTGGTGAGTAACTACTGAAGTTATCATCCTTTTCCTTACCTGAAATAACTTTCAACAGTACACTAGTCCTGAGTAGTTATAGTTATCTAATTAATGTCTGCACATTAAGCGAATCCTATTTAAAGTAAATTTACAGTTCATACAGTTTGACAAAACAATTCCAAAGTCCAAATAATTAGCTGTTTCTGAAGCTTTTGACTACATCTCTTAGCTTTCATCACTGATCAGGGTAATTTGCTAACTTTCTCTCTGCAATACAATAGTGGTTTACTTCTTCCACTGTGGTTGCTCTGCAGGTGAGTCACCGTGGCGGCATGCCACACACAGAGGAAGTCCCCAAAAACAATGAAGAACATGGAACCTGTAACCCTTCCTTCAGCTTACAGGACAATCCTGGCATCTACACCCACCAAGACCTCCCTTCATGCCGAGGTCCTGTTCCACCCAGAACGGCTGCTGCACCCGACACCAGCTTCATCCCCAATGAAACTGCGCTCAGCCCTGTGATCTTCAACAATAATGTTTCTACACCAACTAAAAGCTCTTCTTGGTCACTCAACTTTCACTCAGCTACTGTGGATGAAAGGTCCACACATATGGCTCCACCCGAAGAAAACCCTGACTCACCAACTGATACATATCTTGACCCTTCCGAGGCACTACCTAACACCAGTCCTAGCCCTGCAACCCCTGATGCCACTGGCACTCCACCGTTCACCTTTCCTGATTCACAAACTACAGAAACAGACACCAACGATGACCCTGCGGACCCTGTCACCAGCCCCTCCTCTCAATGCAGTATTCCATGGAGTTATACCCGTATTGCTTCAGCAGAAATAGACAAACCTTTCCGCAAACCTCGTGTGAAGACACCACCGTATTCACCTTTACTGTCCTCACCCCTCCCCAAGCTAACAGGCACGCCCCCACCCACCCCCGAGCATGCTCCTTTAAAAGCCAAATTTGTACACATAGATACATCTCCCCTTGATTCACCTCCTGTAACACCAGAGCGTTTATCCATGGATCTAAGCACAGAGGTCGACCAACCTTCCACGTCACTGGACCAGATAGAGCAATCAGAAGACCCCGGTGGGACTTCAGACGCCGGCAGTCCGTCTCAGGACAGGAGGCCCTCGGCAAACTCGGGAAACACGCAGGACATCCGTGGGGCAGGGGATGTCGATGATGATGCTTTTCTGGGAGAGGAAGACGCCGACAAGAACAGTGAGGATGACGATGATGAGTTAGATGCAGCCGATGAAGAGCTGCTGAGAGTGATGGCTCGTTGTAATCCCATTTTTATCACATTTAGTAGTAAGTGATGTCACTATAATATTGCAGGAATCGAGAGTGACGGAGTGGACGACAGAGAATAAAGTGGGTAAGGTGAAGATGGCTGACTGTGCAAGCCCATAGGGGACTTCATAAAAATGATAATGTAAACTTCCATAATTGTATTTCAATTTTCAACATGTCAGTATTATTTGAGTACAAAATAAAAATAAATACCAAATTTGCGTTTTCAATTTCACAATCTTTGTTCTGTGACCATATTATAATGAGAATTGAACAGCTTGTTTGACGTGAGTCATACCCCGCTGACCAGTCTCGCTAATCATTTCAACTAACAAAGCACCATGTGAACTGCAATACAAATAGGCAATATGACGAATATTTTCCGTATAACTAGTACATAACAAAGCCTTTGGATTTTCTGTAATGCTAGCTACTAGTTATTAATTCAGTTTATGTGTTGCTGCAAAATGTACAGTTGTAATTCAGTGTAAACTCTAAAGCACACAAATAGATGAATATTAGGCTGAATCTACTTCTCCAATATGTTACACCAATGTTGCACACGAAGACACACTATAACAGGAAACTGCTCAAGCTTGGCTTGTTAGCATTAAGGAACTTTAGACCATGCATATTATACCCGCTGTGACAAGACAGCACACAATTTCACATTACCACACGTCATCTACAAGCTAAATGATGGTTGAGACAGCTATATCAACCTGAATAGCCCATTGCCAGGTAGTATCGGAACTAGTCAAACGATACCTGCAGTCGATCCTTTTTGTGCCCAGATGTAGAAAAAAAAGACGAGGTATGGTTTCACTTGCAGCTAACCACCGTAATGTGACTTGTGATGCGCACAGTACCTTAGCAGCTACAACCCATACAGCCAGGGTCTCGTGTTCTGCAATAACATACACTTGAAATATTCTAACTTAATCATGCTATTAAGGCATATTGAATACAAAATGTGGAAATGCTGAGGAGAAAATAACATTTTGTAAACAGAAAATCCATCTGTTTCCCCTTGAATGACTTAATGTATTCTGGTGAAGGAAAGGGGACAAGTTAAGAGTTTGAGTTGCAATCTATCTGAGCTATGTGATGGGGACATTTTTTAAACACAAAGCTTTTCTATCTTACTCACCGGAAGGTCAGGTACTTGTGTACAGTCGTCAACCACAGTCTGTACATGACAATGTCAGCGCGAGCCTCGTGACCCATTGACCTTCATGAGAGCTGCTTGAGCGTCTTGTAGTGACATTGCTTCATCGTCTGAGCACCCAGCTGTACTTGTTCACCACATGTCAGAGTCAAAGCCACAGTTCCTGAGAATGTTTAAAAAAAAATTAAACACTGACATTTTTTTTTATATAAGTCTGGTTTCTCAGCTAGAACGACTACCAAGAAAATGATAATGTGTTTACCCATGAGTGGTGCAATCTGTGCACAGACATTCGTCACATCTTCAGCTCCTTCAGGAGTTGGGTCATGGTTTCAGCAGCCGCAGACTTCCTTCATACAGGATGATGGCACATTTCCTCACATTCCAGCCGGAGTGGTGTTGGGAAGCTCAGTGCTACAATGTCTGGAGCCTCAACCGCTGGTGGCTCTGTGTAATCTGGGATGTCAATGTCATGGATTGTTTCATCAACACCAGGCCAAACCTTGATGGACTGGATGTCCTGTGAGGTCATAAAAGAAAACACATGACAATATATTTACATTGTCCTAGTCATTTACAACACTGAAGCAGCAACTGTGTTGAAGCCAATACAAAATGCTGATGAAGTAATAAAATAACTCAATAAATGTTGTGTATGCAGTGTGTGACAATCGCTTGATGGAACGTGTTTATATGTGCAGCGCAATACTAATAGAGTGTATTAATATGGTCTTTGACAGACTATTTCCATCACAGTAGGCTACACTGTTAACGTCGTTCAGACTTTACTCAGCACTGATATATAGCTGCCTCTGAGAGGCTAACTCTAAGTTAACGTTACACGTTACTTTCCTAGCGTTTTTTTGGCTTATTGTTTTTAAATATTGTCCTTTGTACAGCAGGTTAGGTTTTTGAAAATGAAATTTCAACTGCAGTTTTTAATTTAAAATTGTTAGACAAATGCTTTTTCATTTTGAAATTAGAATATAGAGGCAAAGTCCCTCCCTTTCCCATGTCCCCTCCGGGACCTATTGGAAAATGCATGTGGCATGTATTATGATGTTTGTTAATTTAAAAGATAGCTTTGCACATCGAGAAAGTTGCAGTTTGACGTAAAACTTTTGAGGTTTGAGACTGTGAAAATGCATAATTAAAAAGACTACACAGCCAAAAGTTTGCAAAGTTGTATTTTCCAATAAAGTCACACTAGGTTTGTAGTACCGTATAGTTTCGTGTGAAAGCTCTCAGTGAACTGCATCTCGTGTCGCACAATAAACACCACCAACCTAGCAGGGTAAGTTAGCAAAGCTCCAGACACAAATGTAAAATGATCTGGTCAATGTATCTCATCCAGCAACACCTGGACTTTTTATCAGCCGGGATGTGAAAGAACGAGCTCGACCTGTTGCTCGTGTGAATACATCCCGGTGTAACAGGCCAAATGAACCCCCGCCCAGAGTATACCTGGGTATACTTTGGCCCAGGCCAGAGTATACCCGGGGGTGTAAAATAGCCTAGGCCATACTATACCCCTCCATGCCAGAGTATACCCCAGGGTGTATATTTGTATTAATGCATAGTGCACTTTATACACTGATTGTGAAATACTGAATCATATTTTGTGCTTTATCTATATTTATTTTTTACCTTAAGTTTATTGATTTATTTTGTACCGTAAGTTTATTCTAATTCTGTGTGTTGGGAGGACCCAGGAAAATAAGCTTTTCATTGTACAGAGTATCTGTCTGTAATATGTGCATATGACAATACAAATATCTTGAATCTAATGTCAGGTAATCTTGATAGTTAGCTAACGTTAGCTAGCCAGTGAAGTGTGGTGTGACGTTTGTTATTGCCATTCAGTCAAAACTGTCATCAGACAATTTTTTTGGGTCATTTTCGTTGTGTCATGAAGTTGAAATTTGACTAATAATAACAACGTTAGTATTGGTGTGGCGAGCTAGACAGTTTAATCAGATCTGATTCAACTAATCAACAGCTATCTTGGAATGAACAAAATTGCAGGCTGTCCAAATACACCAAAATGCTTAATAACTAAATAAGCTGGCCCAGGAGTTAGAAAATGTACCTTACTGGCCATCAAAGAGCATGACAACTCTTTCATACATGCAAAGCAGCTCAGAGAAATATATCCCAACTTGTGTATTGCTCTGCGCAACGCTACCAGTAACAGTAGCTTCCTTTTAAGTGTGGTAGTAATCTTTGATCTTTGTGGATGTTTTAGTGTTGTTATCAGTGTTTAACTTTGGACATTTATACTGTAGCAAGGACTTGCTAGTCTTAGAAGTTGAAGTTTCAGGACGTAGTAATCTTTGATCTTTGTGGAAGTCTAATATTTGTTCTGTTTTTCTGGTTGAAGTAATACAAGTCAATGTTTTAGAGTTTTAAAATGTAAGTCAGTTAGCTTTCTCACTTAACTTACCTGACAAAGCTCAACCCCAAATAAAATGTTGAAAAATTCAGTAATTCTTGTGTATATTACTCAACACTACTGATATCATGGGTGTATAATCTGGCCTGAGGGGTATAAATTGACCTAGATTGGCGCAATCCAAACTGGATAAAAAAACGTGAATAAGGAAATTGAGGTGAACCGGAAAAGGGGAGAGACTTTGCCTCTCTATAAAGATTTAAATAATGTCATCTGTACAGCAGGTAAAGTCTTTGAAAATGAAATGTCAAATGCTTTTTAATTTTCATTTCCAAATTGTTTTGGGAAAATGTCAAGTAACATTGTTTATATTGCATTTTCATTGTATTATATAACCCATACCCATACGGTTATATGAAAATTAAATTATTTAATTTGAATGTAATTATTACTCAAATAAAACATACATATGAGGAAAATTATAACACTATTGTGGATTTTCATTTTAATAAAGTCCCCTATGGACACTGCGACTGGCCTGCCAAACCTCAGTTTTAGTACATACAGAACTAGCATGCTCACATAATATTGATAATTAGCACTAAAAACAAGTGAGGCCAGATTTAGCAAGTATTTAGTCATAAATCAAAGTACTGGACAAACTGAAATGTTAACAGAAGCGTGTGATAGAATAAGTAGACGATGAAAAGAGACAGCAGTATTCAGTATATGCAGCATGTGACAGCATGGACATCTCATAAGATCTGCCAAGACAGTCTAACATCACCATGAATCTCCTGCAGATTAACACTACATGTATATACAAAATAAACATTTAGAAATGTTTCCGTAAAACCTTAGAGGCTAAGAGTATTGACGAACAGTATTTGGTAATTGAAACAGATGGAAAGGCTTGTGATTAAATTATTAAAAATCTAAACTTGCAGATCAGGTTTGGTGGTGAATAAGGATAAGTTAACGGTTTAATTGAAGCTCCCAATGGCCAATTAAAGAAGTTAGAGCAGCTGAAAAAGCATTTGTGTTCATCAAATCTTATTTGAGTAGTTCAAATAATGAAACATATATGCAGACTTGTAAATGGGTGAGAAGAATCTCCTCCAAGCTTCAGTTGCTTGATACGTACATGAGAACAGTGACAGACCTAGACAATGTTAGCAAAGGGCGAGAGGAAAAAGGTCTGAAACAACAACCCAGAGATCAGTAGGTCAACAGCCTGAAGGGAAGCAGGAAACAGCATTTCCTAAAAAGGAAGAAAGCTGGGAAAAAGCAATTATAATGCAACACAGACTATTTTCAACTGCCACATGAGATCATTTTCAAAGTAGTCATTATAAATAAGGAGGATGTTCTTTTTTAATTGACAACAGAAAAACCTGTGTCAGTACGTTTTTCTTCCTGAGCACAATAGCTTGGCCAGAGTGATTAACACCCGATCACTTGGAATAGCAGCTGCCATGTGAAAAACACTTGCCAACTAGTACTTCAAGTCAAAAGAATGGCAGACGAAATGTTGTAATTTATTTTGTTTTTATTGAGAACATTCTTCTCAATCACAAAAACTGGACCTGATTGTTAGAGTGCCCAGTTTGCAGACCGACAACTTATTTACAGTAAAGTCACAAGTGAAAGGGTGGTAGCTGCAGTGAGCCTGTAAAAAAACATTATCATATACATTATAGTATACCATAAAAAATCTCAACAGTGGTTATAAATGGTGGTAGGGATTATACAAGCATAACAAACATATTTAGGAGGGGAAAGTGTTTGAAGGTGTGTGTTTTTTTTTTAAACTGCTTACAAATCCGGACAAAGTTTTTAGCTTGGCACACAACTTAGCTGAATACAACAAAACTTAAAACATACAAAAAGGGTAGGTCAGTAAGCAAGAATACAAGTAATATATGTACACACAGGTTCCCACGCACACACAGTATTGAGGTGATGAGAAAAAAATGAAATGAGGCAGCTTCGTGGACAAAGAATCCATCAATCTCTAAATCCTAAATTCTTGATTCCTTCAGCTAACACACAACCCGCCCTTATGGAGGACAATCAGCTTGTGCCAATATGGATGCTTTAGGGACAAGTATAGCATATACAGTGAGGTCCCACTGATGATACTGTATTGCACTGATCCAAATAGTCTTCGCCACTGGAATTTTAGATTTACTCCTCGTTCCAAACACCCTATACTCCAAAATTATCGCATTATGATAAATGACACAAAAACGAGGTACAATGAATCAACAACTGGTGTTTTCAGTTTGGGCCCGATAATATGATAAGACTGCTGGCAAGAAAGCAGATTTACTCTTCACAGTCTAGTGAATTGCAAAAAGAAATGGTGCGATAAACTGAACTGTATACTGCAAACTTAAAGTTGTTCTAATAGGGTTTCATAACAAAAACATGGCTATTTCATAAAACCTTTCTTTCAGATAAAAAACAAAAACAAATTATCACCTAACACTGTTTGTCCTTTGATCCTCTGATCGTGGAAAGGGAAGATTAGTGTGTGGAAGCAGAGTACAGGCTGACGACATATCCCAATCTTACACACAACTGAGCATGAGGACAAACTCTCAGTGTGTGATGTTAGTGTGTACACAATGGGACACATTCAACAAATCAAATAAATTATTGTTCGTGGCGTTGAATTAAGTGAGCTCATCTTGTTTGAGATAGTCCATCCACTGTTGGAGGAGTAAGGTGGTACACAAGATGAACTACACAAGGAGTCTTTGGAGGAAGGTGGATGTTAGAACTCGTCGTGTCGAGTCAGAGCTTCTCCGAAATCGGTGGCCTGACTGCCCACGAACAGGTCGTACTTATCCACGATTTCTGCCTTGGTCAGGCGGCCATCCTGATGGAGGGAGAAGAACACACATGGTAAGACTTGTATTTGTGTCAGTGCAAAGATGATTATTTTAAAAACTGTTGCAAGGATATGAAGGTGCTTCATGTTGCTATTATTCGGTATGTCTTGGATGATTTGAACGTGCATAACTGGGTGCGGACAATAAATAAGATATATTTTCTCATCTGAATTACACAATAAAAAAGTGCCACAATACAGGCAGGTCTGAGAGGAAAGCCTAGACGTCTTGCATTTATCATGCTTTGTTACAGCTGTAATTAAGTTAGATCCACCTGTGCTATAATATTTTAAACTGACAAAGAAAAAAAAGAAATAGACAAAACTAGAGTGATTAAAGTCACTGTTGGCTAACAACACTTTGTTTACATTACACGCCTGGGACAAAAAGACATGAAGCGTCACTGGAAGGCTTTTACTGTGAAGCAACAGCAGGCTGGTAACAAATATTCTAAGTGACTTGCAAAAAACAAAGTCATTATTTCAAAAAAAATCTGCCAAACATCACAAATGTTCCCAGTATTTTGTAGCCCTGCAGTCAGACTAATTTTTGCATACTGTATAAGCACACATTCACAGTCATTCACATGCAGACCCACTTGCCCCCAATATTCAAAACAATGCATTTCTGATGAAATCCTTTACAAATTCTACAGTACATACTTTGTCCTCATCCGACTCATAGACCAGATGCTTGGCCTCGGCGTCAGCATGGTCGTAGTCACTGGGCAGGATCCAGTCTCTGGTCTCCTCCTTGTCCATCTTTCCGTCTTTGTTTTTGTCTCTGAACTCAGTAAACTGTTCCCTCTCGGTCTTCACCCACTCAGGTTCTGTGGAATCTCCCTCCTGGTTGTACATGTCACCTACAACACAGAAGGAGGGTGTTGCCATGCTCATTTCATAAGGGTTATTTAAACTGTTTCCTCTAATATTTACCAATACTTCAACTTTGTATTTTCCATCTGTCTTCAGGTTTCATCAATTACAACCCAAAATTGTGTGGTATAAATTTATGGTGCAGATATGACAATGAACTCACCGATGTACTCATCTAAATCTATTAAACCATCTGCATTCTTATCAATGTCTTCCATAGTTTCCTAAAGGAAGAAAAGAGACCACAGAGCAGTGAGAAGGGAAGTAAAACAGTGTTGATCATCTAACAGTGGTGATCATTTAACACCTGTGCGCATTTGTCACTCACCAGCACTACAATGTCTTTCATGTGGTCGTACTCCTCAGGGTGAAGGAAGGCTGTAAACTCCTCCTTGTTGGCTTTCATATCTTTGTCTTGGTCAGCCATTTTGAATCTCCTCTCATCACGATCCATCATCTGCCTGTAGCTGAAGCCATCTTCGGGTTCGGGATCATCTGCAAGTCAGTGGTCACAACTTTGTTTAGTGTGTGCATGTGTGACAAAGTCAATTTATGTCCGTGTCCATGCAGTACACAGGTAATACTTCAGAGACACATCAATTGTATAAAAAGATAATTGTCTGCAGCTGTACCAAGAATGTATCCATATGTGGCATTCTTGTACTCCTCCCAGGACACCGCTTCGTCCCCATTTAGGTCATGACTCTTCCACTGCCGATCCACATCATCGTAGATCCACCTTTTCTGGGCATGCTTGATCCACTTCTTCATTTCCTCGACTGTCACATAGCCATCCTTATCGTCATCTATACGGTCGACTAACATGCTGTAGGAAAATGAAAGACATTTGGCAAACAATCAGCTTGTTCCCTCATACCATATGGTGATGTGTCACCTCAGATGAACTTTACTGCTCCTTGAGGAGAAACTAGGACATTACCACAGTGACTTTATATCGTCCCAGTGTTTCAAGAACAGATTTGCACAATCTCCCAGACAGGAATTCTTACCCGAGCCTCTCCTTGCTCTCCTCTGGTGTGAGCTGGTCAAAGGTCTTGGCCTCCTCTTGTCCCAGAAAGGCTTCATGGTCATAGTCAAAGTTCTCCATATCGTCGTGATCTCTGTTGCTGAGTGGTTCATCGTGGTGAACACGTTCCTTCTTCTCTGTGGGTTTACTGGTGGCGTAAACCACACAGAGAGCAAAGCACATAACAAGGGGTCGCAGCTCCATCCTGCGTATGTGCAGACGCTGTCTGGACGAGGGGTAGAAAGAAAACAATAAAATCTATGATTACTGCTCAAACAGTGCATTTTGCTCAACGCTTTTTTAATGCATGCCTATCTTAGTTTGTTATGCACTTTTATGTAAGTACTGACAGAAGTTTTTAACTTAGGGCTACTCAACTCTGCCCCAGTTTAGACGTGGATGACTCTGAGCAAGCACATACTCAGACTATGAGGTGAACTGCAGGACTAATCTGCTCAAGCTGATGCAATCCCTTTGTTGCCAAACTTCTGTTATGTTGTAGGAAATAATGTCTCATATATTGTATTATCACGACTTAACAATTCTCAAAATAACATTATCATTCATACGCACAGATTTATGAATATTTACCTGACATCTCAGCATAGCTTGTTGAATTAATCATTAGGTGCATCTAGCATAGCTAAAACTAATGCCACATGTAGAGTTAATGAAAGGAAATCTTACTTTTATTAAAGTTTTGTTCTGGTTAGGCATGTTTAAGCTTTTACAGAGGAGCTCATTCACGGGGAAATATTCAAATCACTTGCTTGCAACGCAACTTTGTATAAAGAGACTATAACATTCGTTTTTAATAATAGCAGGAATTCTAATGCAGTATTCGGAGGGGGGGGGGGGATGTAGTCTTTGACTATATAACTGTCTTCTAACTAAAAGAAGTTCACCGCCAACTCGACTCCTTTCGTGTGACATGGCACAATATCAGTAGTCTCGACACCTCCAATCGTCTCATCCTTTGTGAATTACGAGTCAGCAGCTACAGTTTGTAACCATTACTTCCAATTAGTAGCCATTACCATCAAAAATCAGAGGACTAACGTCAACGTTAGACTGGCTAACCTAGCGTACCGTTATTTTTTCCAGCTAACATGCAGCTTCACTCGTCCAATGCGTCCAAATAAGCAACGAGGTAATTGTCTCTATTGCGTCTTTCTAAACACCAGCTACATGGGAGACACATTTGAATTACTTTTTGTATTTTTAAATCACAATTTATCAAGAGAACTCACCGGTGTCTTCAGGGAAGTTCGTCGATGCAATTTAAGACCCGCCCCTCGGAAACACACCCATGCACTTCCTGTGCCAAAACAGCAAACGACGCAACCGACCAATCAGGCGAAGAGGAGGCAAGTGCGATGTCGCTCGTTCATTGGTCCACTTCAAGGGTGCATCGGTGATTGGATTGGCCGAGAACCGCCACGTCCTCAAAGTCAACAAAACTTGGTTCATTCATAAAACAAAACTGTGTGTGGGGTTGGTCAACTCCACAATAGCAGCCCAAAACCAGCACTTCTATGCATGTTATACAAATGAACCAAAGGCAAACACTGTAGAAATGTTATGTATTTAATTATGCCAAATCCACACAAATCTTCGGTGGCAGAAATTCCACAAAAACAAAACATCAGCAACACAATAACACCCAGACTCACAAAATACAAAGCTTTTATTTCTGTTGGCTTTAACACTGCAAATAGTAACAGCAACAGTAGTGCAGAAATTACATATTTATCACAATTCAGAAAAATAGGTATTAAGTATTCTTCTCACTTCTTTTAATGTATAAATGACAAACTCTCTCCTATAACTTGCAATCACAATGACAGAACTTCCTCCTGCTAAACTGAGATTTGTCTGAGTATGCATTTCACAAGACCCCCATGTAGAAATAAAGGAATATATATATATATATATATATATATATATATATATATATATATATATATATACACGGAGTGGTTTGTGAATGCCTGTTTTACCTGTAGGTGTCATTTAACTATATTTATGTTGTGCATCAAATATCAAATTCACTTATTTTGAGGCATTGCATGTTTCTGTAAAAGGATTGTGACAGAAGACTTACACAAATACTAACAATTGTATTTTTTAATGAATCCAACTGTCTTTGAATTTTCGGTTTTGGACATGGAACCCTTCACAGCCTGGGGTCTCTACACTAGTATAGAGAGGTCACAATATAGCAAAGCCTCTATATCTCAGCCCACTGCTGAGTCTTCCAAATCTGTGTTGTCCATATCAACTGCTGTCACTCCCTGTTGGTTGGCATTTCCTTCTTGATTAGACTGACATGTTGGGTCGATCTGTTCACCACTATCACCATTTCCTGCTGGGACAACACATGAAGCCATATATTTAAGCTTTTAACAATGTTGTGCAAAGCAGAATTCTTTGTAAAGCTGCATAATATCAAAAAATAGTTAGGCCAAGCTTTCTTGAAAAGCAACATTGTATGAAATGTGTCACGAAACACAAGTTATAATAACTATATAATAACTAAATTATCACAACAGATTTTGCACCATGAGGAGTATTGCGGTTCTGGCTGACCTGTGCTGGTTTCACCCTCTTTCTTCTCAACGAGGAAGATTCGTTGCATCATCAGTTTTTTCACGGTGTGGCACATGTACTTGAGCTCTGGACCACTGTCTGCTTTTCCTGCAGACATATATCAAAATGGACAATAAGGCAAGAAAAAGAAGAAGCTGAAACCCAACAATAAACAGAGGAATATATAGAACACCTTACCTTTCTGTGGTTTCTCCTCAAACAGCACACAAGTTCCCAAAGCATCTTTGAAGGGTGAAGGATAGCAAGTGTAAAGTTGAACATTTCTTCTTTTATGTTAAAATGTATTGTAAGAGTTCATGGAAGCTCCTTCATGCAAGAAAAATAGTCAGCACGACTAGGACTAATCCTGCTTATTAAGGTATGGATATCGTATATTATATGCTATATTCATGCCTTCTATTGAAGGTATTGCTCTTTACTCCTTGATTATCAGACTTTTGAGGGTGAAGTTTGGGCCATTCACCATTACTTAAACCACAAAAGTCAAAGGACCATCATGACAACTTGCTTTAAGCAGAAGGAAAGGAGGAGAGTGCAATATATTTTAACAGCAGGCACAAGTCAGTCAAGCTACACAAGTGGTATATACATGTTTTTTCTGTGGATATTTAGAGGTTACTCCTTACCTTCATATTCCCCTGCAAACACATAATGTCCCACCTGCATCATGGGCTTCTCACTGTCGATATCCTGCAACACATGTACACAACTTATTTAGTGACTGCTGCAGTGAGAGGCTTTCACTAATAATGATGGCATGCACGGTGGCCAGGCCTTTTCTCTTACATGACAAAACAAGCATTACTATCTTATACTCGCCAGTATCTTGCATGTGCCCCGACACTTGGACAGGAAGTCATTGTTTATTATACCAGAGAGCTCCACCACAACAATCTGCTCCTAAATAAGCGAGAAGACAAGAGGGATCCCATATAAAGAGATATTGTGGTTTTGCAACAGCCAAACAAGCACAGAAAAGAAACAATGACATAAAGACGGATCAGGACCCGCAGTAAATGAACTAACGCACTCGCCAGATGAAGCTAATCTGGGTATGGCAAAAGAGTAAACTCTAGTACACTGATGGTATTTTGGTACCTCCTCTTCCCATTCATCTTCCATTTTGAAAATCCTGGACTAAAAGGAATGGAAGCAATAAAAGTAAATACTCTTTTAAGTTGTATGTACAGAAATCTCCTATTCCTTTCTTCACGTAAGAATATATGACAACTTCCGCGAATGTACGGTGGCCGAGGTGCCCGTTTCCTTTTTTCTTCTTCTACATGGCATATTTGCAGTTTCAAGCCCTGAACAACGAGGGGCGCTGTTGCTCAGTTATTTTTGTGGAGTGTCTTGTGGCAAAGCCATTGAATGTGAACTGGAAATATAGCGAATAACAATTAAATATAGCTCCAACCCACCCATTCATCTATCCAACCAGTCTGTCTGTATGTCTGTCTGTCTGTCTATCTGTCTGTTTATCGCTCTGTCTGTTCATTCTACTTATGGTTGAGTATGATTGGATCTAAATATTGGCTACCTGTAGGCAGACTCATCCACATCTAACATTAATGTTATTAATGTTCTCCTGCAGGAGGCCAGAGCGAAGGTGATGAGATGAGATGAAATTAGACGATACACTTTATTGATC